>NW_017804465.1:836109-981629 GCF_001625305.1 Branchiostoma belcheri
TTCACATTTGTACTTAAGAAATTATATATTGTGATAAATGAAAGACCAAACAATGATTTTACAAGTAACTGTCTTTAATGTGTTCAAAGTCACTTCATCTCAGTCGTTAGGCCAGGCTGACTGATATGTCGGTCTCCTAGGCCTCTGCAGGGTTGGACAAGTTTTTTAAAATCCAACCCTATTGGGCAAGTGCATGGTCATTTTCACTTGCCCGAACCAACTTTTCACTTGCCCGAAATATAAATGACATATATCTATGCATTTATCATTGCAACAATGAAATAGTTTTATTTTTTGGAAAAAACAACCTTAAATGTTTTAAGCAATAATACACTGAGTTATTTATGATGTAACGGTTAATAATTATTAACATTGCTACTCAAACCATTTTGTTATCGTTAAAGGTACAGATTTTCCACAACAATGAAGACAATTTTCTTTATTTCTTACAACTTTTCAGGTAACACTACATGTCTGAAGTAGTTCATTGACTGAAAAATAATTCTTAAAAAATTAAATACAATAAAAAAAGCTCATGGAAAAAAGGACAGAGTAGAAAACATAAAAGGGGAAGAATAAAAAAAAATAGGCTTCATTTGGAATTGCCTATAATTTATAAATTATAATCATTTAATAATATATGCTACACAAATGTCTAAAATTAATACCTTCAGTTGAAACTTTGCTATTAATATTAATTATTTCTTCAACTGTATCAAAACAATCTACAACTTAGTTTGAAAAGTCTGCACAACAGACATCTGCCCAAGTTTTCCTTAGACTTAGAGGAGTTCTAGTAGAAAATCCTATCAGTCACGCATTGCCAAACTTCCCTGTCCTGGACGCTCCTGGGCCATGAGGGAGGATCTCTTTTCAACTGACACAAACTTTGCCAACAGTCAAATATCACAAGTTGTGGCTGATAAAGATATTTATCTTCTTGATTTCCCCCCAAATTTAGGCCAGATGGCAGTTTAGAATCCCCTAAACAATTCTGGAAACACCGTGTATGACCCCGGTCGCGCTAGGTCGCCGGCTGCACAAGCTTGAAGGCGAGATCTCTTCAGGGCACAGCCCACTAATTCCAGCCCCTATTGGAATATATAGAAAACATCTAAGAACTGAGCTGTCAACAATCACCTACTTGAGTGTTCAACTATTGCAAACACACACTGACAGGGTAGTCCAACTTCCAAATTGTCCATTTAGTCCAAAAATTTAACTTTTTGACCAGCGGTACTAGCACGGCAAATCCAAACACTGGCAGCATGACCTCTGACCCCCATGAAGACCACCAAAAGACAAGAAGATGGGATTAGTTTTAGAACTCTACCAAGCAGCCAAAACAACACTAACGGCCAGTTTTTTTCAAGTTAGTAGAAATAGAAATAACTCCCCAGCTGGAAAATGCCAGCATTTATCCACACATACCAAGAAAAAGGCTGTTTTCAGTTGGTTTGGATGCGGTTATCAAAGGGGTCTCAGGCTGGGCCCTCTGGGCATGCGCCAATTGGTGACCTTTGCCCTTCACCTGACCCCTCTAATGGTAAAAGGATATCAAGTCTCGCGAGAGTCGGGCTGCCGAGAGGTCACGCAAGATGAAAACAAGATGGCGCCCCGGTTGTGTCGGGCCTGTTTTTTCGTCGAAAAAAAGCTGTTTGCCGCTTTATTTGCCGAGATAATGGTATCTACGGACTTGTAATGGGTTTTCTGACAAATGAACATGATTTTGCCTGGCATTGATATGACATTCTTACGGGAAAAAATAAGAAATTTTTGCCTCTAACAGCGCTATAGCCAATAATTTAGGCGCACCGCGGATTCTCTGCCGGTCGCGCAGTGCGCGACCAGAGTAAAAAGTTTAGTCGCATTTCGTAATTTTTGGTCGCATATGCGACCAAAACGGTCGCAGTCTGGAGGGTTGCCCTGGGACCCCTTGGTCTGAACAGGGTTTGAAAAGAGGTCAATAAAGTCTTACTACCAGGAGCCCTCCATGGGTAACTAGTTGTTTGGCCAGCCAGGGGAATTTGTCAGTCAGATGATCGTGCTCCGTGTTGGGTGCTGTCGGCAGCTCCATGAAGTACCTGATATTGTAGGTAAAATAGCACAACGACAACAATTGAACTCAAATGTTACAATATGGAGCTTAGATTAACCCACTGTCAAGTTGGCAAATCACATAAACGGTTACAACTCTGTTTTCAGATTTGCAAGCTTGTTCCTTAAGATTAGTCTTCCGCAGTTGAAACATACGAACTTTTAAGCAATCAGTAATCACAAAATTTCCAAACTCACCCACTATCGTCAAGTAGGAAGCAGTTAAACTCCTCTGATAAGCATTCAGGTATCTGTAATGATAAAAAAACTCTTTATTTACCTGTACAGGTAGCTCTGTTTTCTTTTTCTTATCACTTCATTTCCGATACCTACATTGATTCTAACAGATAGTTACAATAGATGACTCAGTCAACGAAATAAAAGATATATATCACAAACTGGCATACCTTAAGGAAAATGACTTTCTTACCTCTGAGTACAACAGGGAGTAGTACTGTCTCTCAATTATGTCAGCCGCGATGACTCCTACAATCTGAGTACTGTAAGGAAAACATTTGCAAAACATTAACAATAGTTGATACTTAAACCTGCACAATAAATAAAAAAGGAAGACCTCCACTTGATGAGAAATATAAATTTGTTTTGCAATTAACACCAAATGATGACGTGAAACGCAAATTAGTGGTATCACGATATATTTACTATGAATTCCTAAGGATTTAATTCTATACAGGTACAGCATGGAAATTAAGATCTTTTGAGTTAGGACAACATACCCACTGTTAGCGATAACTCTGCTGATGGTGACCATGTTGCCTCCGCCGAACGGACTGGGGACCGGACGGGAGAAGGTGTAGTCGTTAGGTCTGCTCAGGGCACGCTTGTACCTAAAGAAAATAATTATACAGTTTGTCATTGGGTTTAAACAGATCAGGATTAAACAAACTATTCAGGAAACTAGAACAAGGTGCAGTTGTTAGGTCTACTCAAGGCGCCTTGCACCTAAACAAAATGATGTTTTCATAGTCATCATACCTTACCTTACCTGGGCCCTTGGCCCCGTGTGGAGCATAGGCCGACGATTTTCCTCCATCCAGTTCGGTTCTGGGTTTAGCGAATCAGCCAATAATTTACAATCAATAAATGCAGAGTGGTAAGTATTAATTATATGTCTGCAATTGACTTACATGTGGGAACTATACTGAACAATAGATAACATATCTCACCATCCCTGTTCGGTCGAGTCATACCGCTTGTCCAAAGTGATCCCGGGGAAGATTCTGAACATTCCGTTTCTCGTGCCCACGTATCTGTCAAAAGATGATAAAAATCATACATCATTTCATTTCACTACTTTATAGATGGACATATATCCATTCAACTAAAGGGGAAATCCTTTGATTGATTAAAGATATGTTTTCAAAGTTATAGATTACCTCCATACTGAGTCTGAAGCATTCTGCCTCCAGTATTGCTCGATTGCAGCTGTCAGGACCACATCAGTTCGGACACCATCTACTAGTCCTGGATGTATTATGTGAATTATTTAAAAACTCAGTTTTGTTTTGGTCAATGGAAATCAGCATAAATGTATAATAGCCGCATCATATGCTGTAAATTTGCTAAAGCGGACAGCTTATTAGGTATCAACAATTGCCGCTTTTTGCCTTTAAAGCTATTTTTTGTAAGAATGGTTATTTACCTACGTTTATGAGAATGCTATTATCAGTTTACTTAGTCATTCCAAACTTAGCACTAACGCTTTTCTGGAGTGCACAGACCTAGCTTCAAGGTATGACTAGGTAGGCATGTAGGTGGGTATATGAATTGATTTACATTCTCATTACCTGGATTGTCCACTGAGCCAGTAACATCATTCAGAAATTGTTCGATGTTCGCAACGTCCACAGCTGTCCCCACGCTGCTCAGATAGCCGACTGGGTCAGTGTAGGCCTCTGGTGGGAACTAAAGGAGTAGTTTAGCTATAGGTTAGTTTAGGTAAGGCACTAAGTAGTAAGTACATGGCAGAGAGTTACCTGCTCGGGCTGGAACTACATTGTTACCTGGACCTTTGTGGCCTCGATGCTGATGAAGTTTGGCTCTTGACATGTAAACCTTCTTACCATGACAGTAGATCCGTCCTGAGTGGCAAAGTTGTCGTACAGTCTGCAGACGTCTGCGTTTGTGTTAAGGTCCAGCTGGTGAAATACTGACTCTGTACCGCTGTCAGGATTCACCTAGAGACAATGATAGAGATTTACCGAATGTAAGAATAACAAAGTAGCCTTATTATGTGATAATTGATTGTAATTCAACAAATTTATATATAGTTAGAATGTTCAGAGTGACATACATTTAACAGATTAATCACTTACCTGGTTTGGAACGTAAATGGTTCTATCCTCGTCGAACAGGCACAGAACCACGCTGTACTTGGAGTCGGGAATGGGTTCGTAGTAGAAGGTTGCCGCCTTTTCTAGAGTGGTGACGCCGTCTAACCCGGCGTATCCGCGAGTAACCGGAACTTTTACCTGAGGTGTTAGAAAGGTCGGTTTTCTCAGGTAAATGTTTCGTTGATTTAGCTGAGTTTCATAAGCGCAAAAGCTTTTTCCTCAAATACATGTTACACTAAATCATGCATGTTAGTGTTGATAAGTGTTACAAGTCGTTGATATTAAATGCAAAGTCAACAAAAGTCAAATAGCTTGCATTCGTTGATGAAGGTTAGACATCCAGGTAAACAATACTCATAATAGGAAATTCAAACTCTACTACTGGATCAGTTACAGAGATGATTCCCGGACGTTTCGAGTGACATCCATCACTCTTCTTCATTGTCACTAATAGTCACATTAGTGACGCTGAGGAAGAGTGGTGAATATCACTCGACACTTTCGGAAAAACATGTAGTAGTACTTAGACTTGAATTTCCTATGAGAAATAGCTTACATTGTTGACAAAGCACTCGCCACTCTCCCCATTCAGGATCTTGGTGACTTCAGCATCCGGCAGATCTCCTTTCATTTCATCCAGGTGGAGAAATGTTGGATCTGTCGGCCACTCCATGGGCTTGGGCAGGTCTCGGTGGAGAAGGACTCGACCGTCTATAAAATATGGCAGCACATCAAGAAACATCATTATAGCTATGTTACAGTGTGTCTATATGACCGTCAATGGAAAAGACCAAGCAACATCATCTTGCGTATTCCTCCCAAATGGCAACGTGTTGCAACTAACCTTGCTCATATCTACACTGTAATTGCATGAAGTGCATCCACAAAGCGGCCACTTATGGACCTTATGATGACCTCGAAACATATTTTGTAATTATCTAAACATGGCAACGCGATTCTAAATGTGTTTGTAAATTTTCTTATAGATTCTGGGTTGCCTGCAGTTCATTAAAAACCAGTCACTTATAATACATGGATTTAAGTCAATTTCAAGGCACTTGTTTCTATGTGGAAATGAATAAGCTAATAGACTCTTACCTTCTCGGTCCACCAGGAAAGCGTGGGAGTAAAAGCCGAGCTTGAAGTTTACAATCGCGTTAAACACGACGTCCATGGAGATGTCGACCGCCGTTACGCCGAAGAAGTCATTATTGTCCATGGTGCGGATAGCAGCGGTTATCGTTAGCCCTGAAAGGTTAGAATGCAACATACAAGAGTTTCGTGATCACGTAGGATCGCCGAGTTCTAATAGTGTTTACTTATAAAAGTTGTTATACCCTCTTATTCATTAATCTCCAAGCAGATCATACGGTGGTAAGGCAGTGTCAATTGGCCATTGTTTGATATGCTTGGAGATTAGTTATACATAATTTTTCAGAAATTCTCATTTGAATGACCAAAAGTTAGTGTAGCCTTTTCTGGATCTTAGCAGCATTCATTCGGTGGAATTTATTTTTCAAATTGCTTAAATGATCAAACTGTAGCATTTCATTTTCGATTAAATGGTTAATACATAGCTTTAGTGTCCCGGAAATGTGGATGGTTGTACTAACCAAGATGCTCGTCATTGGTGGGCACGGAAAACGTCGGTTCTGGCTCCGACTGGAAGAAGTCGTAGTAGCTTCCCATCATTGCCACAAGCCTGTCTCCCCGACCGTCACCTGAATTTTATCATCAAATACGTTTTCTTAACTAGAAAGGTAACATTTGCTAAGCAGATGCATAAGGTTTACCTTCGCATATGGTTTGCTTTTCTTACTCAAATACATTCATACAGGTAAGACAGTTACCATGGTGGAAGACATCAACAAATCAGGCCATTGGCCAGGTCAGAGGTTAGTGTTTGGAACTGAAGAAGAAGAAGAAACGTAGTAAAAACAATATGTTTTCCTTCGGTAAACATAATTACACAAATCGCTCCGTACAAGTACCTTAGTTTATTTCCGTAAAAGAGCGAATAATCCGAGTTGGTCCGTTTACTTTAGAGTGGATTAGGACAGAACTAGGATTATGTTAGGTGTAAGTGTAAGGCTATCCCATAGATATTCGGAGCTGTGCACAAATGTTATGAAGCGGAGTACTTCATGGATATCTCTGCATATTAATGGAGACTGACCTACGCTGTCAGTTCTGCCTGGTGGACCGACTCCCTGTGGATCTCTGTATGTGTCGTAACACGAGCCATACGTGTCCTGCCTGCAGTCTTCATTCTACATGTAATTGTATGCGAAAATACACCGATTGCACGTAGTCCAATACTGTATATGACAAGTGATCGTTTTTACTAATTACGACCACTGATTGAAATTCAAATTACATGTATATGATAGCCACTATATTCTCCCTTCCTCGTAACACACCAGCTATTATGAAATGTGATGTGTAATAGATGACAATTTCAATTATGATATGACGCTTTATGCACAAAAAAACCTACGTCATCTCCTGTACTAGCCATTTTGTTCAAAACACTTAAATCATGCTGCCAAAGTAATGTAATAAAGATAATCGGGGCAAATATAACAAAATACGTCCGGCGTAGCCACGACCACATCGTTTATAATACCAGCTTAACATATACATGTATTATCTTTTAAGCGATGGCGTTGATTGATAAAAAAGTACTTACTGTCCATGTCACCGCATTGGAGATCTGCCTGTTGTTTTGATCTGCGATGGTAGCAAGGAAGTCCAATGCCGGTATCCCCACTGTAACTGTAGATGTTGGAATCAGCCAACCTTTCGATTTCTTTGACCTCATCCGCCTTGACCTACACAAACCATTAGGCTCATGGCACCAGCCGCTGAGGTCAACTTGAATGTCGTCGCCCAGGCCGTAGGTGAAAATGTGAACACTCCGGTCCTGTATGGGGCACATAATAGGGACAAGAAGTGATGTATTGTTGCAGCATTGTTTCATCATGACTGGTAATGAATCTTTTTGTGAAAAAACAACATTCTCAATAATTTATTGGCTATTTTGTATTACCATCTGAATGCTTTGTTATTTTTGCGTGACTTGTCCTTAAGAGTTTAAAATAACTGGAAGGTTTCTTTTATGTTTCAAGATGTATACTTTTTCTTCTTACTTTGCTTGCCAGCAAAGAACCAAACTTTAGATTTGTTCTACATCAGCAAATAAGTTTGGATTTTAACTGTGTCTTCGTGTTAATTTGAATAAAAATTGTACGTAGGTACAGAAGCTACAAAGACCATCGCCGTTGGCCTCCTTCCGTCTATCTCTCACCATGCGATTCTGTCCTTCAGTGATCGTGTCCAAAACATCCTGCGGGTCTGTCGGCACTCCGTCTGTCAGGAAGATGATGACGTTGTGACAGTCCTCAAACTGTTCCTGTGGGAATTAAATAAGCGTTTATTATTAATAACAGTTAACTTACATGCATAGCAACAACAAAGAACAGGTCAAAAACATAACGCCTTTATGAAATATATAGAGCTTTTCTAAATTTAACTTATTTGGTATAAAAGGTAATTCTACTCACCGGTTTTTTACGTTTAGCTTCAACGAAGATGTCGAAGGCCTTGTCGAAGGCTTTGGCGTAGTACGTCAAAACTGAATGGGGTTTCAGGAAATAACGGAAATTACAATACTTTGCAGTTCAATGATAGGTACAGAATCCAGGCCCAGATTTTTTATACCAAAAGTTTGGGAAATGTCAAAAGTCTACTTCTGTAAAGGGATGCACATTGCCAATTGCCTTCATAACAAAAAAACAAGTATTGGCTGGAAGAACACTGCGTAACGCTAATAAATAGTGTGTGTCACCATTTTGTTGAGTTGATGGCTCAATAATAAATACAACAGATTAAAAGAATATAAAGAAGAGGTGCCCGGTAAAGCGTAATGCTTCTCCAAACTACCATTCGTCTAATACTTACAAATAGGACTGAGGCTGTCGATGAAGTCTCGCATGATTTGGATGTTTCCTTGATTCGCTTCTCCAAGACTGTCTCGAAGACAGCCTGCTGGTGTCTCGACATCATTACTGAAGGACACAACTCCTACCTGAAGCAGAACAACATGGATTGATTAATATTTTTGTAATTAAAGTAGAGAAAAATTCATTCACGGCATTAATTGAAAATTTAACCAGATATATTATATAAATGAAGTTTATAGAATTCTTCATAGTAAAACAACACCCATCAAAGTCTATAGAGAGTATATGCTGCCCTGTAATCTTTGATATAATAATGACGTTTATGCTCTTGCTTTGACAAAACAGCGAAAATGGACACTCAGGAATCGACACATCTACCATGCAATCCAGGTTTATCTTTTGTCATTTATTACCCTTCCTTTGATCTCTGCGTATCTTTGTGTTGAAATAAAGTTTAACATCATCGCACTATGACTTCAACCAACACAGATGAACTTCCAGATTAATCTACCAATCTACCAAACTAATATGCCTACGTCAAATGATGGCACAGGTTGCATATTTTGACTACATGATTTATGGTTTATGATGTTCTGTGCTTTAACAAATGCCTCTTTTTTTACAATTTAACACACATCATGTCTTTAATTCAAATTTCCAACTCACCCAGTCCCTCGCTGTTAGCGTGTCGAGGACCGTCAAAGCTGCTTGTTTGGCCAAGTTGATTCGGTTTGCATCATCCATGGACAGACTGACATCTATGACGATCACCACGTTCTTCTTCTTCGGTGACGCTGCGCTGACGTACCAGTTTCTAGCATTTTAGAGGAAAGGAGGAAAGGAAAGAATGTAAAATTACCGTGCCATGTGACAAACAGGTTTTCCTTAGAATTGATTATTTCTATACATGCCTGACGTTGTTAAACATACATGTATGTATGCGCACACAAACTTGTAATTCACGTCAACGATCACGTGTAAAAATATGTGTATAGATTTAGACTTTAAAGGATATAAACCTTTTGATATATTTTGTCTGATCCGTACCTATTCCATCATGACCTCGATGTAAAGCGAACAGTAGGCTGATTTGAACTTCTTATTAACAACACATGTTCAAACAAACGAACAAACAAACAAAATAACAATCACATTGAAATGGAACTCTTCCGTACCTAAATATGTGGGCGTTGCCATGGCAAGACCTGTCGTTCTTGGGGAACTGGTGATACTCGCCCTCTTTCGCGCCATAATACTGCCAGGTCACCCCGGACATCTCATGTATGTTGGACTTCATGGTGTCGTAGACGTTTGGTCGGATTGTGTTCCTCGCACCAGGAACTAAACATGGAGATATTACAAATTAAAATATGTTAATGCGTCTGAATTGTAGTTGTTCTTATTTTATATCGTTAATTACCTCCATGAAAAATGGAGGTATTGTTTTTGGCGCGTCTGTGTGTGTGTGTGTCTGTGTGTGTGTTCGTGTTTCCGCACATTTGTAGTCAGCATAACTTCCGAACGCCTTTATGGATTGTGATGATATTTGGTATGCTGGTAGGTCTTAGGAAGCCAAAGGTCAAATATGGGCCTCCTGGTGGCTGACCTTGCTACTGCAGCAGAACTTTTGTTTATTGTGACCTTACACCGACTGTCCCTTTAAAATAGCCTATCGCTAGGTGGGCAACCCTGCCTCTATACAGTTTAATAAATCAAATTAAACTAGAGTCCCACGATTTCATACCTTCGCCAAATGATGTTAATCTTAATGACTGACAAAGTAAAGATTATTACTCCGTGAAGGAGGTCAGGACCTCCGGACGAAGTGTTGTGAAGAGCCGTTTTTTCGTGTTCGCATGGCGTACCTTTATCAAAAGTAGCGCAGCTGTCGTTGACGATCTGTTGCAGGAACCTCGGGTCGTACTCCAGCTGGCCGAGGTTGTCGCAGCAGGTAGTAACAGGGTTGCCACCCATCTGTCCCTGTGCATGAGAGGCTTCTATCTCAGCCTTGTTCCTGTGCAGGATCTCCCGGCACTTCTTCAGACGGTCTCCTACTGCCTGCGTCAGCAGATGCAGCTCGTTCTGACCATCGATCTGTAACATCAGAAGTATGTAGATAACTCATCATAGTAATAAGGTCTTATTAATAAAAAACATTTATATGGCAACTTTTGCCAGCTATTGATCATAGAATCAGACGACGTAATAAGGTATTGCTGTCTAGTCGTCTAAGCTAAGCAATTCACCTGTACTTTAGTCAATAGGTGATTCTTACTATAAACTGTTTATGGGCAGAGCGTTCCTCTGCTGTTCAGGCTAGCTGCACAGTCATGTCTCCGTCTGCGTTCTTATCTAGACCAAATATTGTGCCGTACCAACCAACTAAACTTTGTCTCTCGAACCGAGATATGTAAATACTCAGACTTCTGCCAACTGATAGGGAGATGAAGTATAATTCGGACAGATGTAGCTATTTTTTTTCTGCTAAACTTTGTAGTGATGTGACGCGTAAAGTGGTAGCAATTCTAGTAGGTCTGTGGGAGAAGGGACATACAGCAGATAGTTCCCCTGCTCAAGTTGTTCTTAAAGAGACGTCTATACTAGCTATGAAATATTTCATCCCTTTGTGCTATTGCCCCCACGATGAAATATCTTCATAGCATTAAGAAGTATCTAAATTGCACAAGCAAATTTGAATATTTACAGAGAAAAACATGTACCTTTTATTTGTAATAAAATGTTGTGTGACGCTGTTAAAATAAGCAATGAAACTGATTGCAGCACCACACTGTTCGTAAGCCTTGTAACTGTTTTGATGTGTATTGATGATTAAGAAAATTATGTATCTCATATTTAGCGCCTTGGTCAGAAAAACTAAAAAAAACTATAATATGATAGCGTTTGAGCATCATTTTTTGTCATACCGATGACTTTCGTGCGTGTTGTTTTTTTTTAAACGTGACAACATTCATCATCAAAAAGTCCAGTGAAATGTCATCTTTTTCAAACTATTAACTATTGTAATGATGACCTTTTTGTTTTAAATCCTAAATCTTAATGTTTCTCTACATTCCCACAGATGCCTGTACCTGTACCGTTCTCAACCACGTATTTGCCTTTGTCTGTCATGTGATGGAATACTGTGGTCGGAAACTACAAATCCTAAGTGGGCGCTACCAATCTTCCCTGCAGGCAATGTGGGCTTATGATACCGACTTACCTGAGTCTGTGTGAAGCTGAGTTTGTCGTCATATTCCTGGACCAGTTGCAGCGCGCCGGTTTGGGACTCGGCGAAAGTCGTCATCTTGCGGCTGACCCTGGGGATCCAGTCGGTGGTGATGGGAGCGGTGGACAGGTCCCCGAGGGAGGGACTCCATAGCGCCGCTAGGAACACTAACAGGACCGCTTTGGGCGGCATCACAGGCCCTTTTTTCACAGTTAGTAGCACGGATAGGTTTACTCTTGTGATATGCCTCCGATATTGCTTGGTAACCTAAACGAAAAACCTCAACACGACACAACACGGTGTCAATCAATATTCAAATGGCGTTTCCCCATAACTTGATCAGACTGATATGAATTTAATTTAGTTTAGTAGCTAGCTGCGTGGTCAAGAACGTTGCTAAGTGTGTAAGGCCTGTTTTTAGAATTTCACCATTAAGTTCAACAGTCCTTTATCATTGTTTTGGTCTTGGCTACATTGGTTGTCATACACCGGCCTCTTACACCCAAGGGTTGTATATTCAAACCATGGGAACGTTAAGATTTGTTTTCACTCTAAGCTTTAAATGATTGAGGTGTTATTTAGCTCGCGTCAATCACATCAAGCTAAACTGGGTGCATGCCATAACAATTTATTTGATCGTTCAACCAATTCAAACAACAAGGCGGCTTTATAACAAACATATGTCGTATGAAAGTCCGATTTGCCGCGGGGTTTCTTTTACTCGCTAGCTAGATATTTTCAGGGAGGTCCGGTGGGTACATTTGTACAATTTGAACAACTGACTGAACCTTCCGAGTTCCCACGTACCCGACACGACCCAGGTTTAGGCCTAAATGGCTTTAAAAACTCCACGAATGTCCTTATAAAATTTTACCCAGAGCTGAACATAAGTCCTTGGTAATAAAATAATTGGAAAAAAACGGTGATCGTACACCAAATTCAAAGTTATCGTATCATGGATGGTAACAGAACTCGCGTGTCTGAGTAAGTAAAACAGTGTAAATTTGCCAATCGCGTAGATAACAAATTTGCGTCTTTCCTGTCACCAGTGAGACATGAAATCTTGTTTAGGACATGCAATGCACCCTAACATGTATTCCACAATACTTTGTTACTGAGGCAAGAAGGAGTCAGTACTGGATTTTTACCACCAGTATCGGCCTGTTGCGGACCAGAGATAAGGGCCAGTCTTGACAAAACAAAATCGATCTCCATTCAATACGGAGCATGAAAAAAAATACATCAGACTCTCTGCAGTGTAGCTTTATTGTAACTAAACGCACCTACCGAAGTATATGACTACATACGAATGAACCATTAAACAAACATTTTAAGCGTATTCTAAGACAATCCAACTTCAAATGAATGGCATGTAAGCATCACCAAGTAAATCTACGGTCAATCCACAGGAAGCAAACAAAAGTCGTTTTCAGTGCGTTACACCAGACATGGTGACATCGTCTCTCCATAAACAAGGGCGCCAATACCACACCACTAAATATATGTTGAAATGTATTCCGATGTGCAATGTATGTATTTCAGTTAAGATGAAAGTTTTCGTCTGCATTACAAGTTACATTTTCCGAGATATTCCAATTTTAGCCTAAATGTTACGAGGGGTGTTCAAAAAGTTCTCGGCCTCACCTAGAAAACGTCATGGCAGTAAATTTTTTCTTACACTATTTTTTAATATAGTCTTCTTTAACTGCAATACATTTGGTCCAGTGATGTTCCAGCTTTATTTTCCCCTTGTGGAAGAAAGTTGAATCTGGAGCCCCCAGATAAGCCTATACCGCATAGATGACGTCATCATTACCATCAAAACGTCGACCACGTAAGTGGAACTTGAGTTTAGGAAACAGGTAGAAGTCCGAGGGTGCTAGGTCAGGTGAATTGGAAGGGTGGGGTTAGACTGCAAACCCAAATTCGTTTGCTGCTGTCACTGATCCCTGTGCTGTGTGAACAGGTGCATTGTCAGCACGCTGGCTCGGAGCTTTCCTCTCCTTTTCTCTTTGATCGTTGCCCTCAAATGTCGTAATTCTGTTGCATAGTACTCCCCATTGATGCTTTAACCCGTTCACATGTAGTCAACCATGATTACTTCCTTACTGTCCCAGAAAACAGAGGCAAAAACCCTGTCAACGGACGAAACTCGCTAAAACTTCTTGGGGGGCCGGAAAAAATTATTCATCCATTGTTTGCTCTGTTGTTTTGATTCGGGGTGAAAGTGGTGAACCCAGCTCAACTTGGGTGAAAAATGTTTTGAGGAAATTGCATGGATTGGACTGAATTCGTTCCTTGAAATGTCAAGCCTGTTTAACTGCTGATGTTCAGAAAACATTCGAGGCACCCACCATGCAGACAGTTTTTTCATCCCCAGGATGTTCGACAAAACATTGTGAACTGAGTCATAACACAGGCCAAAGAACCTGCTACATGTTGGCCAGTCTCACATCTGTCATTTACTACCATGTGATGGATGGCCTCAACTGGATTGTCCGTGGTGCTGATTTGTGGCATCCTGACATATGTTCATCTTTTGTGCTCTCCCTGCCGCGCTTGTAGCTAGTAACCCCATTCTTTATATTTAAAATAGAAAGGGAGTCATCACCAAGTGTCTTGACCATGTCTTCATGGATGTCCTTAGGAGACATCCTTTTTTATCGATACACTTGATCAGAGCAGACGCTTCTTTTGCGGCCATTTTGTGATTTGCCCTCACCCACCCCATTTTGACGGGGCGTCACGTGCTCATTAATGAATACAAAAATTTGAATTTTTGTGTGCAGTGATGTAAGACGTCATAGTATACAGCTATACCAAAGAATAGGAGTTTGACCTTTATTTTCTAGGTGAGGCCGAGAACTTTTTGAACACCCCTCGTACTTTACTCTTTGTTGCATTTCTACACGTTCTTCATATTAACGGTAACACCCTTAGTTACTTCAAGGACTTCACTCGCCGTCAAGGTTGACAAGATGCTGATATCCCGGATGTACCCGCTTGAAGCGCCTCACTCTGACGGCCACCAGAACTGCAGCCAGGGTTATCACCATAGCAGATCCTCCAGCTATGAGGGCCGTCCTCTTCTCCACGCCTCCTAAAACAGAAAACAATAATTTATCCACGTGCTATTTTCTTGATTTTTAAAAGAAATCTCGGAACGGTTAGTCAACGGTAACTGTATTCTATATTGGGCCCTTTTTGGTAAAAAAAATCAGGAAAATCAACATATTTACCATTGGGCAATTTTGTTCACTTCGCGATCGAGCTAGCTTTCAGCACCAAGGACAAAGCTGATTATCAACTTTTCCAAAGTTTTCTTATGCTGAGAATGGCTGCTGTGATACCATATAAATTTTAATATGGTGTGAGATATTATCTAATGGTTAGGTACTGTACTGGTGCTTCTAATGTGCTTATTTTTTTCGTATATATTGCTGATAACATAGCTAAATATATTTAGAGGGCTACGAAAGGGCTACACTAGGGTCATATCCGTAGTAAACAAAGAATAAACTTACCGGGTTGGAAGTCTTCATCAATGATGATGGGGCCGCGGGAGATCACAAAGCGGCTCTTCATGTCATCCTGCTTCTCAAGCGCCCTCTTGTGATGGCGAATAGTCCTGCAGCCCTGAGAAAGTTTTATAGTTAAACCGTTAACATCTGACTGTAAACCATCCCAGTCGAAGGCATTTTTGTACCAACCAAAGTCGTATTTTTCGACAGAAGAAATCTTAGTTTTGCGACAAATGCTAAATGACTATTTCATGTCTTATGTAAAATGTTTTGTGGCACCTGCGCACAACGGGATCCGGCGTCAGCTGCATCGCAAACCTCCACCTCGCACCGGATGTTGATAGTCGTCACTTCCTGTACGAAGCGGAAGGCCTCCAGGCTGAACCTCTGTGTTGCCGGGTCAGAGTTGGAGTAGAGTTGTAGGGTGTCGTCCGAGGCACAACTGCGGAAAAAATGTGTTGGGAACCGACGTAAAATTTGCTCCTGAGGCCTTTTTGCAGAAAAAAAAAGAAACATATCGTAAATGGCACGTGATTTTTTTATATGTGTGGCGTCAGTACTGTGTCAAAGTCGGTACCGCCCCCCCCGTCCTGGTTATAGGGAGGTTGGGTAGCCCTGATGGCTTCCAAAGCTTTGCACCATTTCAAGGCTGTGCTTTTCTAACGAGGCATTGCAATGAACACCCTTTATGAGTGGGTACTGTAGGGAAACCATACAGGGACTCACCTGTCCTGTATAAGTGTGTACTGTAGGGAGGTGTTGTGTCCGGATGTAGCCTGACACTGCAGAGCGATGATTGACAGCTGCCTACCGTGACCCTGCACCTGCAGCTGCAGGTACAGCCGCTCCCGCAGGTGCTTGTGCACCTGAATGGCAAAACAACAATGAAAATAGTCTGGGGTTAGAACATCTGTCTGATTTTTACATTTACTGCAGCTGCAGGTACAGCCTCTCCTGCCTGTGAACCTGCAATGTCAGGGGGCAAAACAACTAGAGAAATTAGAAAATCTGTCTGATATTCACATTACTGACATCAAAGTAGTTACATTTTAATCACATTTTTGTCATCATCTAATACTTGAAGCATTTCATATATCCCCAAATCAAGCTATACCATGTACGAAAGAAGTAATTACATAGTTATTACAAACACAGTCAAGTTAATCCCCAATTTATGCAAGGAATCGAACATGATAAAAACCGAATCACTACGTCAGTATACTAGAATAATACATACATTCAATGAAATAACTTGAACTTGTAAATAATAGTTATTATTATTAAAAGCCTGTTTACCGGGTACTCAGGTGCTGTGTAGGGAGCCAGGTAGGTCTGTGTGGGGAACATGTCCAGCCGGATGGACAGCTGACCGAACCCTTCATCCCAGAACTCCAGTCCGCCCGGGATGGGCAGGAACTGCGACAGCACGGCCTCCTCACGGTCGTACTTACAGCTGCGAACACAGGAACAAAGTTACTCTTCATGTAGAGGCTTAGGCTTATTACCTTCGCCAAGAAGGTTATGTTATGTTTTTGTTGGCGTTCGTTCGCGTTGGCTTCCTATCTCTCCCATTTCACCGTGTTTTGTCAATATTTTGATTGATTGCTTTGTTAATGTCATTGTTTTCGTTGGCGTTTCGTTCGTGTGTGTGTCTGCCAGCACAATAACACAAGAAGGCTAAATGGATTATCCTTAGATCCCCCCCCCCAGCTTGTTATGGTACTGCAGTTGAACTTCAGGTTTTTGATATCTCGTGATCAGGGTAGGCTATGATCACGGATTTTGGATGGTAGGTAGCTCTTGCGCAAGAAAGAAGTGACGTGCGTTTGGCCCCCTAGCGGCTTGTTAATGTCCTGCATGTACCACGCGTTTCCGTCTCAGTGGCCTAGATTCAGACCTACCCTCAACCAAATGCACTCTGAGATGGCTTCCTCACCCATTTTACGGTGCATTGTCAATATTTGGATTCATTGCTTTGTCAATATTTGGATTCATTTGCAAACACGCAATAAGACAACTAATCATAAACACCTGATAAAATAGCAATACACCTACATGGAGTGGATGACGACATCAGGATCTCGGGTGATGACGCCATCATGGGTGAACAGCAGGCTGACGTTGTTGTAGAAGATGACGTACTTCGTGTCAAAGGTCACCTACGCATCACATGGAATTCAGTCAGTAAGCTTCACTTAGTTTAATTGTAATTTTTATAAGACTTTGCACATTGTAGTTACTGTGTAAGTACAGCCATATGTAGATAATGAAAGTGCGTGCCCGTAGATTTTGTTTTCAAACTCCACAAAACCTGCAACAGCAGGCAGATGAGAATGTAACTATTTCTAGACTTTTCAAAAGCATTGGACTCAATAGTCCAGATCGTTACCCTTGTCCCGCACTGGTAGAGCCCGGTACGCAGGATGTAGTGTGTCCCGTTAAAGCTGGCCTTACAGCTTGGGTCCGGGTCCCAGTGCAGCCCGCTGGTCACCACGTGAGCGAGCCGGTCGGCCGGAAGGGCCAGCTCCATGTACTCGTTGGTGCAGGTGGGGGCTGTGTCGGTCGGAGGGGGACCTTCTGGTGCAGGCGTTGTAGCTGTGGGAATATGTGTTGTGGGATCAACGTATGTGTGTGTGTCATCCAAGTGCAGCAACAAAGAAAATCATGTCATGTCTTGTCATAAAGTCTGTCTACGGGGTTAAGGTTAGGGTAGCTCCGTGTCGTTTTTCAGGCCGTGGGCAATGGGTTGTTAATCCGCTATATATGTCTAGGGCACGCTTTTGAGAGGTAGCCTGGGTACAATTAGGAAGCGAGTGTGGGAGCCCCGGCATGAAAATTGGATGGTACCCAGGCTAGTTAAAAGGCGGAGCCCATCTCTCGTCTTCCATCGTCTTTTACCTCAGTCCCCAACCGAAGTCTGGTTTCCATTTTTATTGAATCTATGACCTCTTGGTCTTGTGTCGGGTACTAGTAACCCCTTGCAACTCGGCTATTAAACGCCACCATCTAGATACATGGAATTCTACAAGTACCTACCGGTTGCGCAATGCGATGTCATAGTGCAGACATAGAGGGTCCAGTCAAAGAGCGTTCCTGCCGGACAGGGCAGGTGTACAGCGAGTGGGTGCGTCCCCGTGCACTGGTAGTACATGGTACAGTCCTGCGGGTCTGGGTACATGCCGGCCGGTAGGATCGTGCAGTCTACGGGAGGATGGAACAAAACAAGACACCTCATCATGATATAGCAGACTACCTGACGTGTGATTCCAGGTACAGAGACTGGATTTCTATTTACCAAAATTCACATGCAATCATTCAAAAGCATTTTCTTCAAAGGTACTTCAAACGTTCTGTTCATTTGAAGCAAGGTGGTAATTGAGTACATCTATTCGAGAGATTATACCTGAAATTACTTATTGTGCATTATGATTATATATGGTCTTTCTGAGTACAAACAGGCAAGTATATACACATCAAAGTTTAGATCTTCCGACTAGTAATGTAAACGATACTTTTAACGGTACATGCCGATTCGCTTTAACGTATGTTCTTATTACTTTAATTTGTTTGCATTTATTTAGTAGGTAGGTTCAGCTGTAAACGACTGTACGCCGTGATTTCTTGTCTAAAAATGATTATTTTTATATACAATACGAAACCCACAAAGTAGAACCTACCGACAGGCTTGGTAGTTGTTGTCATTGACGGCGTAGTTGTTGTTGTTGTTGTTGTTGTAACAGTTGTAGTAGGCGGCAGGGTGGGGGCAGGAGTAGTGAGCAGGCAGGTCTCCGCACAGAGGGGGAAGTCCCACTCCTCACACCACTCACAGTGTGGCAGAGCCTTACAGGTGACGTTGTCGTTTCTGTGAAGCACGAAAGAGACAGAGACAGAGAGAGGTGATGATTATTGTCCTTGCCTCGTCTAAAATCAGAAGTTGTAGCTTTATATCATGCTTTGATCAACAGTTTTATATACTTGTATCTAAAAAGTACTGAAAAGATACAACCATATACAACATCAGTGTCATAACCAAGATCGATGAAAACCTGAACCAAATAAGTACTTACTGTGCGCTGCATTTCTCCTGACAATGTTCCAGCTCCGGTTCAGGTGAGTAAGGCGGCCCGGGGTTTCTAACGGTCAGGTCCTCTGGAGGGGCTACATGTAAAGGTAGTAAGATGTTATTATTTCTGGTTCGGAATTATTGTATTAGGAACTGTCTGTTTTGGTCTAAGGAGTTGGTGAGTATGCTTGTCTGACGGGGGTAGGTTGACAGTGCGTGGTGGAGGAAAGAATAACAAGAGGTTATAAGGTTGGTCTTTTGTCTTACTGCATACAAGCATGCAAGCATATAATCGGTATTGGGCAGAGTTGTTAAATATGTTGTCAGGTCTCACCTAGTATTACATTTGTTTTTATCAATAAGAAAGTCAGTTAGAAACTATTACGAAATTTGCAATAAGAAAGTTTTCATAAAGTTGTTATTGTTATTTTTAATGTACATGTACTAATGAGGACTTAATGTACTCACGAGGACAGGGGATGTCCGACAGAAGACGAAGGATTTCATTGGTACAGGACTCATAGTTCCAGTCACAAATACAGGGACACTGAAAAAGCAAACAATTCAACATGACTGTAAATGATACCCCAGACGGAGGTAATTTTACGATTTATAGATGGAGGTAATTGTGTACTAGTTGGTGCACTGAATAAGAAGAAATATGTTTTATACGTTACACACATTGTCCTGAAAGCAACATTTAAGATTTCAACTTGAAATAACCAATAATACAAGACTATGTCAATCCTCTTGATTAAATGCTCTTATCACAATGCTTTTGACATTTTAGAAATGCATAGATGTACGGATGCTAGTTTATACACGTATTTTACGGTACCAACATGTATGTGATTTGCTGGAATAAGAGTAGATCTAATAAGATTAGATTTACCTGACATTCTTGCAGTTGCTCAGTACTGCATGTCTGACAAAGATCATTACAGGAACAGTTCTGCCAGAGAATACAAATAAAAAGTTATTGTTCAACTCCAGGCAAAAAGACCTGGTAAACAGCGGACCATTTTAGACGACTGACATGTCGAAAAAAGTCGAAAAAAGTGAAGCTATAGTAATTTAGCAAATTATGAAGCAAACACATTTCTACATCATCATCATGTTCTTCAGAGAGGAATCGACCATGCAAAGGACACAAAAGGTAGGTACACATCTGGGGACAGGGAAAGTTTTGTAATGGTCATTGGTCATTATACGTTCAAACACGAATGTCATAGCAAGCACGCCAAGCAAGCGAAGATGTACAACCAGACTGTTGTCCCAAACCTGGTTGCCGCCGACTACGATAGGCCGGTCGTTAGGCCGGTCGTCACAGTTGTAGGTTTGTCGGTTGTGCAGCGTCAGAATGAACGTGTTGGTGGCGTTGATGGGATGCAGGGCGAACTGGTAACACGGCGGGCCGGTGGTGACCTCCAGGCCGATGAACCCGGTTGTGTCGTAAAACATTTGTGAATTCTGGGTGGCATAGTTGTTGCACCATTCTCTCTGAAAGAGGAAGACTGATTTGTATACAGCAATGCCAGTGGACATTAATTCATCATGGTAAGTCTACCTCTTAATTATATACATGTACCAATAATTTGATCTCTTCATGATGGGCATCCATGATTACCATGATGATGATGACCTTTGATACACTTTTTGAAACGTGTTTTATATGTCACTAATAGCACACGCAGATAAAACGGGTTGATAATGTTTTTCAGCATGTCATTGAACTGTCATACAACAGAACCCGGTTTGTATGCCGGGTATCCTAATTCCCCTTACCCTGAGATATTGTCCATGGACGATGAGGTACTTTGCGAGCCATGGGAACCTGTGAGTCAGGTGGTCGTGCTCCATGTTCCGGGTGTTGTTGTCGAACGTTGACAGATAGTAAATGGTGGTGTTGTCCAACGATTCCATGAAATATCTACGTAATAGGTAAATGTTAGTTGAACAAAGATATGTTGTGCTGTTTTACAATTTTACAACTATACCAAACATGTTGAATCAATGTAATGGGGTTACAAAACACCCCAGGGGAGCTTTTTTTTTTACCAAATATCAGTTAAAACTGAAATCATTAGAAATCAGTCCAATTTCTCATGTTTGAGTTTCTCCCTCAACTCAACTTCCAGCCTTTTTCTATTTCAACTTTTCTATTGTTCTTTATGAAATAGTATAATGTTACTTACCCACTGTCATCCAACATGAAACAGTCATATTCATCCGATAGGCATTCGGGAACCTAAAAAGATTTACAACACAGGAAATCTCATTAAAGATGAATTCTGAGACTTGGGAAGTATATTTGAAACTGCTCATTCAACGTATTTCCTGTGTCTGACTTTTGACCTCCTTCATTTCTCCCTGTTAATTTTCCCGGATCCAAGTGCTGTCAAGCTACTTTTAGGTTCACTCTATTTTCTCTACTGACCCTTTGTCGCCCTTTATACGCATTGCTACCTAAATGCCATAATATTGGCTGTGTTTCGTTAACAAACCTCTGAGTAGAGCATGGAGTAGAAGTACTTCTCCGTGATGTCAGCAGCGATAACTCCCATGATCTCTTGCTTTCTGCAAAGAAAATCAAAGCGTTTTAAATTAGGAAAAATTAGGAAATTGGCAGTTTTGAAAGTGCAAAAAGAGTTATGTAGTCTTAATTGAGTATAGAATCGAATGTGACTGATTGAGTCTTACTCGGTGTGGAATATCAATCTGCTGATGGTGACCATGTTGCCTCCGCCGAACGGACTGGGGACCGGACGGGAGAAGGTGTAGTCGTTAGGTCTGCTCAGGGCGCGCTTGTACCTATGGATGTGTGAAAAAGTGGTAAAAGTGATTTTTCTCTTCTGCTCTTCTTCTTCTTCATCTTCGACTAGGTAAAATTCTGCTGCCCTTTTGTGGCTTATATGAGATGGGGTTCGCCAGGCCTCCATCCAGAAAAGTCGTGTAAAGTGCCTCTCCCAAGGGCACAAGAACAGTTACATGCCAGGGTTCGAACCCGGGACCTCGTGGTTCCGAGTGCAACGCTCTGCCGTTACGCCACACAACCCCACATTACCACGGCTCCATCATATTTGAGACAAAACTAATGAAAAATTGAGAATTTTGCTTCAAAATCTTTCCCATTTTCATTTAGATTTGTCTATTTCTAGCCGATGTAAGAGTAAAGGGCTCACCATGTCTGGCGGGTTGGGTCGTAACGCTTGTCTGTGATGGTCCCGGGGAAAATCCTGAACACTCCGTTTTCTGTGCCAAAGTATCTGTCAGATAGTTGAAAAGAAAAAGAGAGAAAATACAACGAATAAGTCATATTGTAAAACTGGTGTTGGTATGTGGTAAAGGACAACAATAAAAGGTTAATGTCCCTACCAACGGCAGATATCCAAATGGCATAAGACATGGTCTGTTTTTTTAACGACTGAATTAGCGAACATATTCCCTCTTGATCAAGCCATTGTGTGTGTGTCCAGTTTGATTTTCGTAACCAACAAGGTAACTATAGTACAATGACCAGCAAACATGTGTGTCGTTACCTCCAGAGGGAGTCATGATCGTGTTCCCTCCAGTACTGCTCGATCTCAGCAGACAGGACCACGTCAGTTCGGATGCCATCTAGCAACCCTGGATGTAGAGAAATGATAATCATGTAAATAATACTTAAATAAAATATTTATTTTCATTTTCTACTTATGCTACAATGATGATGGTGATATGCTACAATCATGTGACTCCAGCACCGGTGTTTTATACGCCGATATGGGCTGGGTTGCTAGACACAATAATAAAATGCATTGATTGATTGATTGATTCATTAATTGGTGCATCACGTTCACCGACTAAAAATACATAGCTCAGACATCCAAAACAGTACTTCCGGATAAAGCAGAACATTTTGCAGGAATACCTGGATTAGCCATAGAGCCGGCAAAGTCGTTGATGAAGAGTTCGATGTCGGCAACACCTTTAAACGTCTCAAAGTTGTTCAGGTAGTTGATTGGATCAGCGTAGGCCTCTGGTGGGAACTGCAGTTTGCAATGGCAACAAATGTGAAAACAATATTTTTTTACAGCTGTGATATTGAGTGGACACTCAATTTATTGAGTGAAATCGTATGTGACAAGTGTTTAGTAGAATGCTTATTGTAATGTAAATGTGCGTTAGACAATACAAACACAGGCTAATGTTAGACAATAAAGAAATAGGGTAATGGTAGACAATAAAGAAATAGGGTAATGGCATTAGGTTCTTAAAAACTGTCCCGAGGTGTTGAACTAAAACACCGCGCACAGTACTTTAGTATTTCGATGAATCCAATAAATACTCTGGTAGTCTCGCGAAATTAAACACGTACCATAACAGTTGACTTATCAGGCGTGGCGTACTCGTCATACAGTCTGCAGAACTGCGTGTTGCCGGTGGCGTTGTTCATGTACAGCAGGTCCAGACGGTGGTACAGGTCGCCCACGTTGTTCTCGGGTATTACCTATCATAATCCATGTATAAGTGTAAAATAGAATAGCATGATTTAGTTCTATTTATCTATCACACGTCGCCAAGCTTGCTCTCTGACATTTGAACAACATCAGATTGCGCCTTTTGATTGAACTACCATGTCATGTATTTGTCCCCTGTGTTGGTGGCGGCATTAATATAAGTTGAAAAAAACTTGAATGTGCCGTCACCACGTCTGGTGATTACATGTTGGAATAAAAAAAAGAAGTAGGTCGTGAACAATTTATACCAATAGGATAGATATTTTTTTTTTCAATTTTTCTCCAATAATACAAAATGTAAAGGTCAGAGGAACAATTACCTGCGTGGGGATTGCTATGGTCTCATCATCTTCAAACAGACAGAGCACGACGCTGTACTTGGTGTCAGGAATGGGTTCGTAGTAGAAGGTCGCAGCTTTCTCTATGGTCACGGCTCCGTCAAACTGGGCATTCCCGCGGGCAATCGGGACTTTAACGTCCTGTGTCGACAAAATAACGCAATATAACGACAAATGCATGGATTTCCATTGGTGATTACGTTACATCGGTGGTGCACTCATCATTTTTAAACCCGAATGTGGTCATAACTTATTCAAGCGCTTTTTCTGCCAATATGCACATGGACATGTCAGAAACTAATCATAAGGGAGTCAAAATAGAACATTATTGGCAAACAAATTGGCAAGTAACATCGGGAATAGACAGGTTTTTACGTCAATATAGTAGTCTCCAGTGTCTCCATTCAGAATCTTGTTGATCTCCCGTGACCTGAGAGCTGACTCCATGGCTTCCAGACCGAGGAACGTCGGCTCTGACCTCCACTCCATGGGTTTGGGCAGGTTGCTGTGGATGAGCACTCGGCCATCTGTGGACGTATGACATAATTACCTTATGCAGTGTGTTCTAAATGTAACCGTGCCAGACAATGCTGGTACAGATTGCCCGTTCCTATATAGTGTTTGAGCTAGCTGGTTTACGGATGTCCTAGCGGACTAGTCCGGTAATAAGGAATCATCAGCTCATGTTGGTATTTATGAGAATTGGAATGCGTTTCTTTCGACCTTTTTGTATGACCACAAGCTCTCGAGGTGGAATCCCAGTCAGCCACAGATCGACTACCAGGTTGTGTAACGCCTAGAGTACAATACGCCCACATGGTTACAGCACTTTGACCATATATACGGACTTCTACTTACCCTCTCTGTCCACCAGGAAAGCATATGAATATCGGCCGATGTTGAAGTTGGCGATCTCATGAAACACGACGTCCATGGAGATGTCCACAGCTGTCACTCCGAAAAACGTGCCAGCTGTGTCAATGGTGGGGAGGGCGGCGTTTATCACCAGACCTGGAATAACCACAGAAAAGCTTTTAATTGCAAACCCATTCCCGGGAGCTAATTGCATTGGATTCAGAATATATAGAGGAATAAAACAATATCATAACAACAGTGTGTTTGTACTTCAACATACCAAGATGCTCATCGTTGGTTGGCACAGAGTAGGTCGGCTCAGGGTTGTCAGACGGGAAGAAGTCGTAGTAGCTGCCCATTATGGTCTTTAGTTTGTCGCCCTGGTTGTCGTCTGGAGGTACGAAAGAATTAATAATAAAAAAGAAATTTATCTATATCTTCGAGACAGATACCATTGTGTATAGTTCTTTATAATTCTAGTCCTTTACACCACACAGCTTGGACTACTTTACATAGAACCTACGTGATGTACAAGTACTTTACATTAGGTAATTAACAAAGACGAAAACCAATCTCCCGTGTGACTCGCAGCCCTGGAACCTACCTATGTAATCTGTCCTGCCCAATGGTCCCACGCCTTGCGGATCCCTGTTTGCGCTGAAGCACGATCCGTACATTTGATTTGCGCAATATCCGTTCTGTTGCAGGAAAACACATCAAATGCATTATTGTAGACTTGCTGTCTATAATATTTCCTATTCGTGTTGCATAATTGAAATTCGCCTCACCACAATAAATGCATGACTAGTCTGACTGATGCTTGAGATACATTTTCCATTCCGAGACCCAGCTTGGCAGTTTGCGAGAAAGAAAAACATTATATAAAGGACAAGAAACACACGAATCGTTTAAAGATAATCATTAGCATCATTTGTACATATTCTTGATATGAAAGTTTGGAAATAATTTTTCGCTCATTCAAACAGCCCAGTCAGGCAGGTTTCTAATCGTCACACCAGCATTAGTGAAGAAGCCCGTTACCGTCCACTCCACAGCTCCCGGGATCTGATGATTGTTCTGATCCGCGATCGTAGCCAGGAAGTCCAATGCAGGTAACTTCACCCAGGGGTTGTTGGGGTCCGGGGCCCAGCCGCTACTGGCCGTTTGGAGAGCTAAGCCCAGCCCGTAGGTAAAGATGTGCACAGAACGTTCCTATGTAAAACAATTCAGAAGTTTTGTTTCAATTAAGCTAGATAGCCTTTGTGAAAACAGATTTACTCCTAAAACAACTGCTACATATACTCTAGTTACACTCTACGTATATGGACATACCATGAGGCCCTGGCCTTTAGCAATTTCGTCCAATGAGAAGTAGGTGTCTGTTGGCTGTCCGTCAGTCAGGAAAATGATGATGTTGTAGCAGTCATCAAACTGTTCCTGTTAGATTTAAATCAATTGGAATAAAACTTAAACAGGATTCTCATACAGGTTTGGTTGTTATCTACATGTATATATGAAATTGTTTCTTCCGTTTACTTTGTTCAATGTTCTTGAATATATGACATCTGTACAGGTATGTGATGTGAGGTTATTCAACCATTTAGTAACAGTAACACACTTATTTAAATCTTAGCAGAAGCATTCATAGTGAGAGTAAATTACCACATGAATTGAAAATGGTTGCTTACCGGTTTCTTGTTTTTAGCCTCATGGAACATGTTGAATGCTTTTTTGAACCCTTCAGCGTACACGGTTATAGCTAGGAGGGAAACATATAAAAACAAACTAAAATTTCAACTAATGGCAACTGTCCCATTTTGAGAAAAAGAAAACTGTAACTGGGCTTGGATGACAAAATACACATATCTCATATTTGCCGATGCATGTTGTTGTCTTGATTGTTTACACTTCTTGGGGAAACCCTTGGACAATACCACTTACTCTCAGGCACACGTTGGTTGATGAAGTTCTGCATGATTCCGATGTTTGTAGGGTTGGCTTCTCCCAGACTGTCTCCTAGGCAGCCTTCTGGTGCTTTTGCTCGGGCACTGAAAGATACCACACCTGCCTAGCGAGAAAAAAGTCTAAACATTAGGACTGTATCCTAGCAATTCTAACATGCTGTTTGATGTTTGTTTTACATGCATTCACATGTTTTGTCACAAAACTCACCCAGTCCCTAGGTGTGAGGGTGTCCAGTACCGTCAGAGCTGCCTGCTTGGACAGGTTGAGCCTGTTGTTCTCCTCTGGTCCTGGAGGCTCCCGCATGGACCCGCTCACGTCCATCACAATCACCACGTTCTTCTTCTTAGGTGAGGCGGCGCTTACGTACCAGTTTCTGTGACATGAATAGATGAAAAAAAGATAAAGGTGGTAAAGATGATATAGAGTATTAATAACCGCACATTTGGACAGCAGTCAACGTTCTTAAAATGGGTTATAACTAGAAATGCCGCCATTTCCTTTTGAGGAAATGTAGCGGATGGTTTTACCACATTTTACAACATGGCAGGGAAAGAAGGAGAAACACAAGGGAAAACACAAGTGGCAAACACATTACCTACGTAACATATTATATGAATCATTACTTAATCAAATTGCAGACCTGAGCTTTCTTACCTGAACCTGTGATCGTTGCCCTCACATGACCTGCCGCTCTTGGGGAACTGGTGATACTCGCCCTCTTTGGCGCCATAATACTGCCAGGTCACCCCGGACATCTCATGTATGTTGGACTTCATGGTGTCGTACACATGCTGCCGGATTTTGGTTTCTGCAGGTGGGGTGGGGCCGAGGTATGCTGGAATATAATGTTTCACTGTGAGTTTAAAACCTAGACAATGTACTTAAGTATTTAATAGGTAACTAATGGGGTTCCATGTATTCAGAAAATAATTACCATCAGTGAAAGTAGCGCAGCTGTCGTTGACGATCTGCTGCAGGAACCTCGGGTCGTACTCCAGCTGGCCGAGGTTGTCGCAGCAGTCCGAGACAGAAGCGCCCCCTGCCGGGCCCTGTGCATAAGAGGCTTCTATCTCAGCCTTGTTCCTGTTCAGGATCTCCCGGCACTTCTTCAGACGGTCTCCTGCTGCCCGGGTCATCAAATGGAGCTGCGTTTCGCCGTCGATCTGTAAATTAGTATGAATCTGGATGGGTTCAATTTGTTATTTCAGATGTTAAATTGTAGTATTATTACGTTAGGTTCATTCGGTATCGAATTGTTTGCTAAGCGACAAACCGTTTAAGTTTTGAAATGGAAGATTGAATCTGAAGAGAGATAGGATTTATTATGATTCGAATTTTATCCTGAATTAGAATCCTAAATCACCTAGCCCTACGTAGTATTTACCTACGCCTATAGTATAAGCATGGGGTTATTGCAAGTTAAAATACGTCAGTTTAGTCTCGTTCATAACGCCAGGCCAACATTTGTACTGATAATAACTGCAGCCTAATGGATCGTGATCAATATTTGGTAGTTGACGTAGTTGATCATTGGTTAATCCCAGTCACCACATTTTATCCTACCCAAAACAACGGCTGCTTAATAGCTGATTTATATCAACTTACATACCATTGTTAATTATTTACTATTCGTTGTTGCTACCAATGCTATTAGAATGCTATTTTTATTGCAAAACCGTCGTAAAAGTTTGCTTACGGTTGCAATAGTTGTAAACTTGTCCAATGCTACATTGGTCAAAATGAATTATCTGATGCTGATGTACAATAGGGATCTCTTGGATTTGAAATCTATTCTTTGCCATAAAGAGTACAATGTCACATTCCAAGACGTATAGGCGTATTCATACGCGCAGAACCATATAAATCACCAGGTCAATGACGTGTAAAACAGCATTTTTGCCCATTGCCCATTCTTAATGAGGATATTTCAAGGATTACATACCTGAATCTCGGTGAAGTTGAGTTTCTTGTCGTACGCCTTGACCAGTTGCATCGCGCCGGTTTGGGACTCGGCGAAAGTCGTCATCTTGCGGCTGACCCTGGGGATCCAGTCGGTGGTGATGGGAGCGGTGGACAGGTCCGCCAGACACAGGCCCGGCAAAACCGACAGGAGTACCAGTAAAGTAACGCCGCACATCCTGACGATACTACACTGTAACGTTGGGAGAAATTTCTCGCTATATTACGCGCCCCTCACGTCTTTGACAGACGTGATTTCTAGGTGCCCCTCTAGCTCTGTGGCTCTGTCAAGGGCGCCCCTGCAGCAGTGATGTCGGCAGCCAACTGCTCAGCCTTTTATTGCCCTTGAAAAATAAACGACGGAAGTTGTTTTTGGCCGTTCCTAAGTAACAATGACAAATAGTACAACATAAACTTTTTTGTTCCTGGTTACGACGTTAAACACGATCCATCTTTCAGCTTTTAACAGGCAGTAAAGGATTAAACAGTGTTAAACTTTCTTAAATGATAAGAAAAAAGGGGTGCAAACCATCCACGTGGGGGGCATTGCTTTGACTGTTACTAAGTCCGTTTCTAAGTGACGGTACTAAATATTGAACAACATTTTTCTTACAACTGAATGTTTCTATCTTCTCGTTTGGGAAGAGGCAGTTTGACGACGGATGATACCCCCATTAGAGACAAGTAAGAGATACCCCCATTAGAGACTGTGTAAAGATAAACTACGGATTCTTCGTTGCTGTTACTGTGTTACAAGGATAAGTATCTTAACACAATACTTTGTATCTATTTATAGTGGAAAGGTCTCATTTTTGCCTGTTTTAGGAAAGATTCCCTTATCAATAACAACAGACTGTAAGAATGTCTGAAAAATAAACAGAAGGAGACTTACTTGTACCGTCGCCAAGTAACAGCGATCAATAAACAGCAAATTTACTGGTGTTACCCTACACTACTTACCACTGGTCTACACACATAAACTTACAAGTCAAACCGTTTTTACAGTTCCAAATACAGAAGTATTGACAAGTTCTGTAAGTTCATGCATGACACTGAAGAAGAGTAATGGATGCCTCTAAGAACGTCCGGAAGCTATCTCCCATATCTTTGAGTACTTAGGGTATAATAACACTTTAACCCACTTAACACACACATATTATCGCGTCTTAAAATCAGTGAAGTCATCGGCAGTGTTTGCTTATCACTATACGATTAGACGTAATAATAAAAGACTTTCATGTATGGCCAATAGCAAGATTTGTTAAGTCTGTAAGCGATAGTATATTTTGTACTTGGCAGAATCTGCCTTTTGCAGTAATTTTTCAACGGTCTCTATATTACCTGCGCTTTATCCCAGCAGAAAACTTCCGCATTCAATATTGCACACGATAGAGGTACAGCAGCTCTGACGTACCCAGAACCCTGCGTTATCCCGAACCATGCTCAGGCACGGTTCTGGAAGTTTGAAATCTAGTGCCATAAAACGTACTACTGAAAATGCTTTAAAAAGTTTTAACATTTTATCAGGCCAAGGTTCAATTGTTCTGGCCAACAAGGCAATGTCATTTAACCGACCGTTACGTTAAATATAGATCAACATTCTTCATCGGTACCCCTGTGTAGAAGACATAGCACTGGGCTCGATCCGTTCTTTTGTGAACCACTGTGTATCGTTTTATGAACTCATAATTATGCATGTACTCAGCTTGAGCTACAAAAATGCTTAGCATGGACTGCGGAAGCCGTAGCGACGTAGCAAGCCCGACTGCCGTCCCCTGCCCTTTGGTGGTTCTGGTTGCCCTTGGAAGAAGAAAAACAAACAGCATTTAAACCATTTTATGGGGAATCCTGTCTGTACAACATTCCCCTCATCCTTATAATAATAAGGTCCTACAGCAAATGCCAGACCACTAGTTAGGTAGCTTGATGATACTCTTTATTGATGAGGAAGTACTAACTAAAGTACTGACTGAAAGAAAGTACTTTTTGGCTATTTGATCACCTTCATATTCAAACAGTGGATAAAGATAGATGTTAATGAGAAAGAAATAGTGATTACTTTGGATAATGGTACCTGCGACCAATTTCCTGTGGTTGAGACTAACTATCATGATATTTTCTGTGTCTAAAGAACGCGAAAAAGCAACAAGAGGACGATTGTGAGCGAAAGTTTATGTTGTTGAGGTTCATGCCTCCAAGCTTGCCTCTGTTGTTCAGGCTACGAGCTTCGCGGCCAAACAACCATCGGGCTGATGTTATCAACTGTTGTCCTCTAAGCACACCCAATAATGGTGGTTAATTGATGCAAACGAGGTTTGGATACACACCCCTGTGCCCCGCATATTTGTGTAAGGGGGTTGTTGGCTTACAGAAGGCCGGGAAATTCCAACGTTGCCCGGGAGACGCAGTGTTGTTTGGTCGTAGATTTGTTTCCGCAGAGATTGCCCTGCTGCTCTTTGGAAACGTAAAATTCGTCATTAGTAGTGGCCTGACTAATGTGTTTGAGTTGGCTGGTACCAAATCTTGGCTAAAGACACGTGTACCATTAGCCTTAGGTGACGAAAATAGATGCTCACGCTGTGATGATTTGATACTGTTGAGCATCAATTGCTGCCAGTGACGTTTGGTCAACTGGCACTCCTGTTATGAGAGGCCAAAGTTCTTTCCTCCCCAAAAGATCCTAAGTATATTCATCAAACCACAAGCTAATAATCCTCATTTAATTAATAAGTGAACCGGAAAGAGCGAAACAATAGGAACCATTCAAATACTCGGTAGCCACTTCAGGAATAAAAGCAAATTCAATTACAGTATTTATTCAAGCTTTGTCCTCAAATCCAAGTATTGCTCACAGTTATGAGGATTCAAGCTCAAAGCTTCTTTTGCCTTCATCAATCTTTTAGACCAGTAATAAGTAGCCAAGTGGTCTCAAGAGGGTATTATTACCACCTACGTGGTTGCTACGCAACAATCGGTCATTAAATTGCATTGTTTTAGATTTGCTGGCATTCTGCGGTACTTTTGGCGGCCGGCTAATGGTGTTTTTTTCTACTTTGATTAAAAGTGCCAGGATTTGCAGTTAGAAGATCTTAAGGGGATCTAGCGTGGTTCCTCTCAGGGGTCGTTCTGACATATTTTCCCATCCTACGTGATTTCAACCAACCAGTGGTGAACAACAACCTGGCCACTATGGCCTAAAGAAGGAGGATTCTTGTCCAGGGCTTCTGGAAACTTGTTTTTCGTTTATCTCGGCCGGAAAACCGTTCTGATTGCCAGCGGTGACGACAGACTTGGAGCAAACAGGACCGGGAGGCAGTCGGAGAGGGTTTGCACCCCTTTTTCAGGGATTCTTACGTACGTTCGCTTCTCCTTGCAGCTAAAATGGATACCAAGCTGATTGTAGTAGTGTTCCTCGTGGCTTTACCGTGCCTGTGTCTGGCGGACCTGTCCACCGCTCCCATCACAACCACCTGGATCCCCAAGATCAGCCGCAAGATGGTGAAGTTTGCCGAGTCCCAAACCGGCGCGCTTCAGCTGGTCAAGGCGTACGACGAGAAACTCAACTTCACCGAGATTCAAGTAAGTACTGTTATCCAATATTCTTGCTAATACTGTGAATAATGCTGCCTAACATGACACTAGCCTAACATGACATTAAACAGGTGGTTTATAAGATCCTGTTGGACCCTATACGCCTATATATATTGGAAAGTGGCATTGTGCTCTATTATACATGTATAGCAAAAGCAGAGAAGTTAGCAAATTTGAAATCCGAGATATCCTGATTACACATTAGCAACAGATCATACAATTTGACCATATGGTGGCGACTGAAGTGCCTTTGTCTATCACAATCAGAAGAAAACCGTGTGATGTTTCTCAAGGTATGTTTAAGACCGTAGGTTGTTTAACTGTGCTCTAATCGCATATGGTAATAGCTGTAAGAGATAGGGGAATTCTTTTTACACAACCAAAGAGTCTCACCTCGCTGACGTTTCGGTGTCTGTCAGACACCTTCTTCAGAGCTTCTGACTGGTTGTGTGAAAAGAATTCCCCTATCTCTTAAGTTTTACCAACCTGATGAAACTATTTTCGGAGGCAATAGCTGTATCTAACGGAGAAGGGAATGTAAGTAGATACAGATCAGCCATTCGTTGTTTAGGTAAGACATATGGCAGATAAAATGCGTTGGCTAGGATTAACCAATGATTAACGTCTTCTTTGCAAATATTGATTACAATCCATTAAGAAGCAGTTATTAATAGTACAAATTGTTTCAAAATTCTGCCTTCTTGCGACCGGTTTTGAGACAAATCCATGAAGCATCATGTCAGTAAGGTCTGCTGTATTTTGATTCGAGTAAAAATGACAACGGAACCTATATTTTCTCACCCCATAGACACTCATTGAATGGAATGTGGTCAACAATCACTTGTTTGATTTAGCATTTGGCTGGATTATGTAATTATTATTTACTTTGAGGGCGTGAGCACTGGTCATATTTACATGTAACATTTAATAACCATTTCAGATGTTGCACCAAATTTGACTTCGGTAGTATCTATTCGTCCTTTTGTGCAACAACTTTCGTCAATGTGTTTACGTTTTCGATACACTTGGCTCTTTGTTTGCTTGTGTAACTGTTTGTTTATTTTTGGGCTTGTCTAGTCATGCAAGGATCCAATGAAGCTTGATTAGTGAGTCAATTGTCTTAACATTGACGAAAAATGTTCAATGAATGGAATGTGATCAGCAATCACGTTTGATTTTGCATTTGATTGGATTATGTAATTCTTGTTTACTCTGAGGGTGTGCGTACTGGTCATTTTCACATGTGACATCAATAACCATTTCAGATTTTTCATCAAATTTGACTTGTGTAAATCCTATTCTGGTGTCCTTTTGTACCGATGCGTCTAGATTACCTGATTTACTTGTTTGCTTGTGTTTATTTGTGGGCTTGTCTTGTCAAATTTAATGAACTTTGGTTAGTTAATCATTCGTTTTTTTCTAATTGCTTACCTTGTATTTAAGGTAACATTTTGTTCGATATTTTCACACGTGTGCAGATGACCGTGGCTTCCCGTTTACATAATGACGCTTTCACTGTTCAAAACATCTCTTTCCAACGTCTACTGACTCATAAGCTATCTTGGATAAATAATATTGTCGATGGTGGCAATTTAGGAAGCAATTGACAAGTTTTGATACATGCATGGACGTCATCTGTCAAATCTATCAATTAATGTCTTCAGATGTGAACCTGACATCTGGCTAACTCAGGGTGGTTTAGGCCGGTCAGTGATCTTTCTAGTCTTCCAAAGATTCATTTTAAGAAATTGGGGTCTTCCAAGATGACATCCCTACTTAGCTATAGGGCTTGAGACGTTTGGATGTTCTAAATAACCATTTATGTTAAGATTTCTGCAGCCTAAACGGCATTTTCATAAACAGGTAGTTTTGTCATGTGATTAACAAATACTTTTAACCAGTAGCATTAACGACCTTGTAGCAACTGTTTTTGCATCCTCACACGTTTGCCTGTCTTAGTAATTGCTATTTATGGGCATTTCGTTATCCCATAGCTGTGTGGTAAGATTTGGCCACCTCTTGAGTACATAACGTAACAGTTGGCACGTTTGTTATGGGTATATGAAGTGGAGTAAGATTAATGAGGTCTGTTGCCATTGACGACATTACGTCACACCTCAGTGGTTGTTTGTAGGCACTTACCGTTGGGGGAAAGAAAGTGAAACGCCGACATGCGGAAGGTGTACAAATTGACCAGCACTTGGTTTATTTGCAAACTTTAGGTTCTCCAACTAAATACAACCAATGGGCCTTGCGAAAACTCTTTCTGATACCGGATGGGGTCCTTACTGATATTCTCATTTGTCTTCTGTCCTAAAAAATTATCTTATTGAGACAATTACGTAACTTTTGTCATTAAACACATATAGTGAATGAAAATTGAATTTGAAACCCTTTTAATAGGTGAGGTCAAAGGTCACAAAGATGGTTGCTACCTATGTTTAGAGGTGAGTGCCTGAAATGCCGATTGTTGACACCTTTTTCTACTGGCTATCAACAAACATGCATATGGCACTAATTTGAAAGAAAATAAACTTTTGGGTCCTTTAACTTGTTAGTGCATGTTAAATGTGTGGATATAACTACAGAAACATTAGCAGACAAAAACAAAAGCTCCGAGCTAACCTACCCTACCTATGTTACACACCTGAAGTATGCTTGTACTTGTTTCGTAGATTGACGGCGAAACGCAGCTCCATTTGATGACCCAGGCAGCAGGAGACCGTCTGAAGAAGTGCCGGGACATCCTGCACAGGAACAAGGCTGAGATAGAAGCCTCTCATGCACAGGGCCCGGCAGGGGGCGCTTCTGCCTCGGACTGCTGCGACAACCTCGGCCAGCTGGAGTACGACCCAAGGTTCCTGCAGCAGATCGTCAACGACAGCTGCGCTACTTTCACCGATGGTAATTATTTTCAGAATAAATTGAATGCTATTGGTTACATATTACATACTTTATTACGTTATCTTTGTTTAGATTTTTTTCTATAGATGAAATGGTTTCAAACTCACACTGAAAATTGTATATTCCAGCATACCTTGGCCCTACCCCACCTTCAGCAACCAAGATCCGGCCGCACGTCTACGACACCATGAAGTCCAACATACATGAGATGTCCGGAGCGACCTGGCAGTATTATGGCGCCAAAGAGGGCGAGTATCACCAGTTCCCCAAGAACGACAGGTCATGTGAAGGGAATGACCACAGGTTCAGGTAATGTATATCAAATGAGATTTATCTAAAGGTGTGAAAATATCTTTTTTTCATTTCTAAGGACGTTAACTGTCGCACAAGTGAATGGAATGTGATACTCCGAAGGGAGAGTCATTGCCATAGAATCGTTGTCACTTTAACCTTTTTACCTGACAGAAATTGGTACGTCAGCGCCGCCTCACCTAAGAAGAAGAACGTGGTGATTGTGATGGACGTGAGCGGGTCCATGCGGGAGCCACCAGGACCAGAGGAGAACAACAGACTCAACCTGGCCAAACAGGCTGCTCTGACGGTACTGGACACACTCACGCCGAGAGACTGGGTAAGTATAGTAACATTAAAGGACCTCTATGCAATGGTAGACAGTATAAAACAGCATGTTACAAAACATAACCAAAAGTCTTTACATTTGGGATTTTCTGTTTCTCCCTAGGGAGGAGTGGTGTCATTCAGTGCTCGAGCAGAAGCACCGGAAGGTTGTCTAGGAGACAGTCTGGGAGAAGCCAACCCAACAAACATCGGAATCATGCAGAACTTCATTAACCAACGTGTGCCTGAGAGTAAGTGGTATATTGTCCCAGAGTTTCTCCAAGAAATGTAAATAATCACAACAAATTCCTTTTGGGTTAAAGATGCATCGGCAAATATGAGATACTAGTATATGAATTTGGTCATCCAAGCCCGGTTACAGCTTTCTTTTTCTCCATATGGGACATGTGCCATTATTTAAAAATTTAGTTCGTTTTATGTTTCCTTCCTAGCTATCACTGTGTACGCTGAAGGGTTCAAAAAAGCATTCAACATGTTCCTTGAGGCTAAAAACAAGAAACCGGTGAGCAACCATTTTCAAGTCATGTGGTAATTTACTCTTACTTTCAATGTTTATGGCAATATTTTTTTACATTGTCAGGACGTCAGAGATTTTATAACTTCACAATTTTTAGGTTGGTGTATTACTATTACTAAATGGTTGAATAATGTCAGATCACACACCTGTAGAGAAGCCATATACTCATAGCCTACGCTGAAACAAATTGAACAATGTAAACAAACTGAGAATCCTGTTTAAGTTTGTTCCAATGGATTTAAATCTAACAGGACCAGTTTGAAGACTGCTACAACATCATCATTTTCCTGACTGACGGACAGCCAACAGACACCTACTTCTCACTGGATGAAATTGCTAAAGGCCAGGATCTCATGGTATGTTCATATACGTAGAGTGTAAGTAGAGTATATGTAGAATTTGGTCTGTTTCTAGGAGTAAATCTGTTTTCACAAATACTATCTAGCTTAATTCAAACACAACGTCTCAATTGTTTTACATAGGAACGTTCTGTGCACATCTTCACCTACGGGCTGGGCTTAGCTCTCCAAACGGCCAGTAGCGGCTGGGCTCCTGACCCCAACAACCCATGGGTGAAGTTACCTGCCTTGGACTTCCTGGCTACCATCGCGGATCAGAACAATCATCAGATCCCGGGAGCTGTGGAGTGGACGGTAACGGGCTTCTTCACTAATGCTGGTGTCACGATTTGAAGCCTTTGCCCGACCGGGCTGTTTGAATGAGCGAAAAATGATTAAAAAAACGCAAGAATATGCACAGTACATCATGCTCATGATTATCTTTAAACGATCCGTTTGTTTGTTGTCGTTTATATCATGTTTTTCTTTCTTTAATTCTCGCAAACTGCCAAGCTGGGTCTTAAAATGGAAAATGTGACTCAATAATTAGTCAGAGTAGTCAGAGTGGGGTGAGGAGAATTTTAATGCAACAAGAATAGGAAATATTAGCAATTCTACATTAATGTATTTGATGTGTTTTCCTGCAACAGAACGGATACTGCGAAAATCAAATGTACGGGTCGTGCTTTAGTGCAAACAGGGATCCGCAAGGCGTTGGGCCATGGGGCAGGACTGAGTACATAGGTAGGTGTCAGGGCTGCGAGTCGAGCGGTAGATTGGTTTCCGTCTTTGGTAAATACTCAAAGTACTCCTATATCACATATGTTGTACATAGATTAATCAAAGCTGTGTATTTTTTCGAGGACTAGAATGATAACTATAGATAGACAGATAAATAATGGTATCTGCCTCTGCCGGTAGATATTAACGAGTTTTTAGGAGTAATTTTCCTTTCGTCATAACCTACAGACGACAACCAGGGCGACAAACTGAAGACCATCATGGGCAGCTACTACGACTTCTTCCCGTTCTCATCCAACCCTGAGCCGACCTACTCTGTACCAACTAACGATGAGCATCTTGGTATGTAGAAAACACATATATGTTTGTGTGTGTGTGTGTGTGTTTTCTACATTTTGATTTCACAATAGCATTTGGTGCAATTACCTGCCTGCTTACCGAGAGAGAGATACACCTAATTCCATTGGCTCTTTTTTTATTGTAGTAATTGTTCACTATAGGCGGGAATTGTTCTCGACCATAATATGCTGCATACATACGCAGGCGTAGAGCTGTTAGATTTTTTTTAACATTCTTAGACCCACACAAATAAATGATTGATTGCCCCATTGACCCTATTCTTTTCCAGGTCTGGTGATAAATGCCGCCCTCCCCACCATTGACGCCGCCGACACGTTCTTCGGAGTTACAGCTGTGGACATCTCCATGGAGGTTGTGTTCCATGAGATTGCCAACTTCGACATCGGACAATATTCCTACGCCTTTCTGGTGGATAGAGAGGGTGAGTAGAAGTTTGAAAGATGTGTATCGTAAAACGCTGTAAAAGTGTGAGCGTAATTGTGCACCAGGTATTCCGCGTTACACAATATCTTGCGGTCATTCCTATAAGTATACCATAATAGGAATTCAGCATTGTCTGTCACTGAGGAAAACAGTTCACCTCAAACGCTATCACGACTTTAAACTTTAGACTTTAAAGGATTTTGATGTTGTTAATTCTCCTGATGTTGAGGTGTTGATCATCAGCCTCATCGGTATGTGCTGGGCCAACCATAAATTTATTAACAAGGGTACCTGGCGGGCGTCATGATGGATAAAGCAGATTGGAGGGAATCCCCGACCTGATAATGAATTATCTTATACCTCCACAGACGGCCGAGTGCTCATCCACAGAAACATACCCAAACCCATGGAGTGGAGGTCAGAGCCGACATTTCTCGGTCTAGAGTCTATGGAGTCAGCTCTCAGGTCACGGGAGATCAACAAGATTCTGAACGGAGACACTGGGGACTACTGGACTGACGTAAATACTTATTTCCGATGTTACTTGCAAATTTGCATGCCAGTAATGTTTTATTCTGATTCCTTTATGGTTCGAGGCTAATTTGACTCCTTTATGGTTCCAAGCTGATATGTCCTGACATGTGCATAATGGCAGAAAGGGCTCTTGTATAAGTCAGGATCACAATTGGGTTTAGTCAAATTTTAAACTTTTATCACAAACAATACTGCTATTTATCGCGGACGTTTTTTTCATAACCAACTAAACAGAGAAGCATTAAAATTAAACGATAGGAAATTAAGGAAACACCATCTGTAATATAAATAAATAAAATCTAAACCAATGTAACGCAATGCATTGGCTTTTGCAATTCATGTATTTGTCGTAACATTTGCGTTTATGTTCTCGACACAGGACGTAAAAGTCCCGATTGCCCGTGGCAATGCCCAGTTTGACGGAGCCGTGACCATAGAGAAAGCTGCGACCTTCTACTACGAACCCATTCCTGACACCAAGTACAGCGTCGTGCTCTGTCTGTTTGAAGATGATGAGACCATAGCCATCCCCACTGAGGTAATTTCTCTTCAACATATAGGTTCGCCAGTTTACGGTACAATGCTGATAACGTTTTCAAAACGTGGACTATACGCTACTATCTTATGACTATAATGCAAACTGTTTGGTTGATGACCAAAGTCAAGCCTTCTTACATAAATTGCATTTTTATCAATGATTTAGTATCAGAATCAGATCAAACTTTAGTCACAGTAATGACTACGACATAGTACTATGTAATATAGTAATATGTAAATCACATAGACCGCTACATGCCATTGACGTATTACTACGTATTTTGTAATTGAAATTTTGATTATATTGTTAAACCTGAACGAAAATCACCTCGGAAAGAATACCATAGAAATTTCTGCTAAGAGTCTACTAAAGGTATTGGGAACATCTGTTTACCTTGCCATAGGTGAACCCTGAGAACGGCACAGACGCTCTGTACCACCGTCTGGACCTGCTGTACATGAACAACGCCACCGGCGACACGCAGTTCTGCAGACTGTATGACGAGTACGCCACGCCTGATGAGTCAACTATCAAGGTAAGATACACTTAGCATTACTCTCTCTCTCTCTCTTGGCTTGACTTAGCATTACAGTAAGATAATAAATGGCTTATATACAGCTCATTGATACAGTTATGTGGTTCTACTTTAGCAGGACAAAAACGATAACCTTGAAAACAATAGACAAATGTATTTTGAAACAATGCACTGATCACTGCACTGAACCTTCCTGAAGTATTTTGGCCTACTTCCTCGCATCATTATACCTGGCTGATTTGTAACAAGTTTTGTAAAACCTACAGTTCCCTCCAGACGCCTTCGCTGACCCCATCAACTACCTAAACACTCTGGAGACGTTTGATGATGTTGTTGACATCGAACTCTTCATCAACGATTTTACAGGGACGATGACCAATCCAGGTATGATAATCTTTTTTAGTACAGAGACTCGTCTTACACAACCGAGTCTTTTATTCAGCCGACGTTCAGCACAGCTGTCGCTGCTATGTATAAATTCCCAAACGTACGATATCTGTGCTGCAGTGCAATGTGAGCCAGTCAGAATTACCCTGAGAAAGGTGACAGACGGTCACCGAAACGGATGAGCTCTCTTTTATGCTGAGACACAATAACTGTTTAAAAGTATCCGCGTATGCGTACCAACGAATGCATATCTTTACCCAGGTCTTATAGAGGGGATCCGAACTGACGTGATCCTGTCAGCTGAGATAGAGCAGTACTGGAGGGAGAACGGAACAGAATCTGTGTGGAGGTGGCAGTCTGTCTGTACATGTGTATATTCTAGTCTTCAAAGTACGATGCGATAGATGATTTAATCAAAGCTACACAAAGATGGACAAGATTCATAGTAAGCTCATTAAGTTGTCTGATGCAGATCAAAACTTGACACCAGTTGACGTCTTCCTGTATTATTTCAAATTGTCATGTTTGGATTTTGACAGATACTTTGGCACAGAAAACGGCGTGTTCAGGATTTTCCCCGGAATCATCACGGATAAGCGGTACGACCCAACCCGCCAGACATGGTGAGTCCATTTTAGTTGTTTTTCGGCATCAGGGCAGAGTTGAAAAGATCTATACTACCATGTAAAAAGAACAGCATATTTTAAATAAAAGTTCATATGTGTTGATATGAGTTGTAAAAGATGGAAAAAATTCAAACTGTTTCTCCATAGGTATGCGCGTGCCCTGAGCAGACCGGAAGACTACACCTTCTCCCGTCCGGTCCCCAGTCCGTTCGGCGGAGGCAACATGGTCACCATCAGCAGAGTCATCTACCACACCGAGTATAACCCTTATTTACATCTTCCTTCCAATTTGTTATAATGAGAGGCCTCCTGACCGTGCTAAATATCTAAGTCTGTCAATCTTTGCTGATTCCTATTTCAAATTATTTCAAAACTAATGTTGTTTGCAGAACCGAAGAGAGGTTGGGAGTCATCGCAGCTGACATCACGGAGACCTACTACTACTCCATGCTGTACACTGAGGTTAGTGCCAAACCTTACAAGAGTATAAAGCATGATAAAGTCAACTTTAGGAAATAGAAACAAATTAGGAATGGCGACGATCAAGCTCAGTACTATGTTTCTAGTATCTGTTCTTACTTTTAACATAATATAATTGCAGATTCCAGAGTGTCTGTCAGATGAGTATGACTGCTTCCTTTTGGACGACAGTGGGTGAGTGGTTAATGGTTTATTTATATGGATGAAAAATTGAAGTTAATCCCTAATAAAATGGGCAAGAATATGCATGATTTGGATCGACAAGCTGTGAATAATGTATTCAGTTAAATGCAACGTACTGATCTTCAAATACAAGAGAATTTTTACGAAGCTGCAATCTATTGCACCCTGCCAAAATTGGAGGAACAAATGCATCTGGATACTTCTCAAATCGACACTGGTTGATAATTTTACCTTTCAGGGGTCCAACAATGGCTCGTTCTTTGAGTACGCAAGCAAAGCAAAATGCTTTAATAACTCAATGCCGTTCAATGTAGGTACTTTATGGAGTCGCTGGACAACACGACTATCTACTATCTGTCAACCTTCGACAACAGCACACGGAACATGGAGCACGACCACCTGACTCACAGGTTCCCATGGCTCGCCAAATACCTCATCGTCCATGGAGAATACCTCAGGGTAAGAGAGATCGGTATGACCATACACCAATTGCAGAAGAAAAAGAAAAGCGAAATAGTGGTTCTTCCGATTCAAAACTTGACATGGTATTGACATTAACCCAAATTACCGGTGACAGTAGATAAAAATACTTCATTGTCAATATCATCACCATCATGGCGATCGAAAATGGTTATTTGGGTGTGATACATATATATTCAACGGCTTACCATATCTAAACCTTAAATTGTTACATACAAGCCATTTTTTGTCATGCAGAGGGAATGGTGCAATAACTTCGCTACCCAGAATTCCCAAATGTTTTACGACACAACCGGGTTCGTCGGCCTGGAGGTCACCACCGGCCCGTCCTGTTACCAGTTCGCCCTGCATCCCATCAACGCCACCAACACCTTCATTCTGACGTTGCACAACCGACAAACCTACAACTGTGACGACCGTCCTATCGTAGTTGGCGGCAACCAGGTTTGGGACAATCGTCAGGTTGTACAGCTTCGCTTGCTCCGCGTGTTTGGGGAGGAACCCGTCTCATGCAGAGGTTCTACCTTAGTTTGCACCACCTGGTCACCTTAATAGATAATGTGTGCACCATTCAACACTGCCTCACGTAACGGCACCTTTTGTACGAAATCATATCACCAGCACCTCACCGTTTAAATGCACCACCGCAATGATACTGATTACACAGAAGAAGAGATAACTGATGTGGAATGTACAAACCTGGGTACTTACCGCCTTCTGCCAAAAACACAGCGTAGGTAGATCCCAGCTTTTCCAATAGGCTTTTCTGTAGTTTCCCAGTGCGCCAGTAGATCTGCCTTCGTGCTAGGACATTCCTGTTTGAGTCCATGAAGTTCCTTATGAAGTCTCTGCAGTGCCCAGAGTTGTACATTCCTGTGGTGTCCTCTGCATGGTCGAGTCCTTTCTGTAGAAGACCAGACTAGTCTGCATGATGATGTAGAGATATGTTCACCTTAGACAGCACCTTTAATGTAGTCCTTGCAGCGTTTCTATGTTTGCATGCGGTAGCGTGTGCATGTCGTGCCGTTTCGTGGATGAAGACCTAATTGAGATGGCATGAAGACTTGTTGGTTGACCCTGGATACCGGTAAGGTTGTAACTGTTGGATATATGTGTTTTGAACTAAAGGATTGTATAAAGAAGTGTCTTTGCAGGAACATGATACATGCATTTTATAGATATATCTATCCAGAAGTTGCTCATAGAGTACAATTTGATAATTGTTAGAAGATTCGTTTAAAAATTGAAGCAATGCATATTATATTGAGTGGTTCATGCAAGTATCATCTATCCTAGTTACAACACAGAAAGACTTGACCTTGGGCGCATAGTTGGTTGTGAATGTGAAGTTGGTGTAAACTATTCAAGTAAAGTTTGACTTACTCAATGTGTGTTTTAAATTACTACTTCTTGCAGAACTGTTCCTGCAATGATATTTGTCAGGTATGCAGTACTGAGGAACTCCAAGAATGCCAGGTAAATCTCATTTCGTGATAGTGACCAAAACACGATGATAACCATGATGGCAATATCAGCTTGAAGTTCATATTGTTGGGTTATAGTTCGTCACATTTAATTATGTTCTGATGTATTAAGAACATACTCTACCTATTATATGGCTCGGGTGCACTGCTTTCATTTAATGTACTTACCCCATACTTATCTTATTTTTCGTCCAGTGCCCCTGTGTTTGCGACTGGAACTACGAGTCTTGTACCAATGAAATCCTTCGTCTTCTCTCTGACATCCCCTGTCCTCGTGAGTACAAACAAACCTCGTGATGTTAGCTGGTCTCTGACTACATCATATTTATGCTATGCTTATGCTTTGATCACTAACTGCAACGGCCTCCTGCACTTGCGTAGTAACTATTTGTTTCTTGTGTCGTTGATTTGATTTGATGCTAATCAATCATATCTGGGGTTTACTTCCGGAAAACGACAATGCATGATTGTTTCCGTATAACAATGAATAAATAATGAAAAATAAAACCCTGAGCTTTTCTCAATCTCAAACGCATCAAGTTCTTTACAGGTAGATGTAGACAACAACAGGCCTATATGTAGAGTTTAATTTTGCTGCTGTTTCCACCTTGTTCTGCCGTAGAGTCTGCTCAACCCGCCTTTAGGTCGGCTTCTTCCTCTGCTTGCGCTCTAGGTTAGCAACTCTTTACTTTGACAAAGTGGCTTTTTATCATGAAGGAGGTCTTATAACAAACTGCCATTTCCGACACAAGGAACTGGACTTACCCAAATGGATGTTAAAGTTACATAGTTGAAAATTTTAGTTTCGAGTCCAATTTCTTGTGTTGGAAATTAAAATTTGAACTTGCTTCACAATGGCTTCTACCACCGTAGAATTCAATACTTGACAATTTCAAGAAATGATAATTTATAACTGAGGAATTGCAAAAGGTAAACCATTTTGTAACTGTGAAAGCGAATGTAAAATCCCAGTAATGAGCTCCTGCATTTAGCCCCTCCCGAGGACCTGACGGCCCGGGGACCAGGACCGCCTTACCCACCTGAGCCTGAGGTGGAGGACTGCGAGGAGAAGTGTAGTGCGCAGTAAGTACTTTAGTCATGGTGTATATTTACAGTTAGGAATAGGATGGTGTTATACTGACCAGCCTTCTTAGGTCGTGCTTCAATTACTCCTCAATTTCAGCAAGGTTGTTTTGAGCATGGTGTATCCATATTTTTGGGTGAATATGGTTCTTTAGTCTTTTTACAGTCAACCTTTGTCATATCTAGAAAATACAGGTAGTGGGTATACAATTTTCCCTTACGAACACATTTATCGATATCTCTGTCCAATGTGTGGAGTGTGGAAAGAATATGTGTAGGATTACTCGTAACCGAAAATATGTAAAAGCTGTTTACTTCAATTTTCACAGATCCGACAACATCACCTGTGAGGCTCTCCCGCACTGTGTCTGGTGTGAGGAGTTGGACTTTCCTGTCTGCACGGAGATCTGTCTAACCAGGGAAAAGTAAGTTTGCATTTTTTATATTCTATATTTTTTCTTAACATTAACGTTGACATTAATTTTATAACTAAAATAACGGGGGTGCAGCATCAACTAGCAGATAAGGGACCGTTCATGCCACAGTTGTAACTACTGTTAGTGCAGGAGTAAAAGGGGGTCTGGGAGAAAATACTGCTTTAGGCTTATCCCTTGACCTTTATCATTTCAGGTTTCCCGTCTCCGTGTTCTTCCCGTGTGTGAACCTGACGGAGCTGTCACGTGACGAGCAGGAAGAGCTGAAGGAGAATTTTTACCTGAAGGTCATCCACCTGCTCCCCAATGTCACTCAGGAGGCCATCAACTTCCCGGAAAACGTGACAGAGGTGGGGTATAACATGGCAGTGTTCATGACGATCTGAAGACACCCAGCTAGTAGTTATAATGATCTCAAAGAAAGAATGTGCAGATCCTTTCCCTCGTTCTTTGACCAAGCATGATCAGGTCCAGAAGTAGAGTGAATGGTGGCAAGTTTTTCATAAACTTCTGTATACAATATCACAAATAGTCGACTATAACATAAAGTTATAATTTTCTATCGGATCGGTCCAGCCAAACCGCTGCTGTGGGCCCAGAGCTGAGAATCATCTTTGGATTTTATGCTACAAGGTACGAACTAGACAGGCATGGTTCTTGATATGACAGAAGGACAAAAGCTGACAGAAAGTAGGGGTATTCGTGACAACGCTTTTCTTTACCGACAGACCACCATAGAGTTCACGCTCCAAGGCGAGATGAACAGTCCTCCCCCGGAAGAGTCCATCGCCCTGCTGCGGCAGCAGACCAACTGGAGACAGAACTTCACAGTCGGACCTCACCGGGACCCTGCCATGTTCAGATCAGCGGATCCGGAAGACTACACGGAGTAAGTAAACTAACATAGTGTATGTGGAATGTTCAACTCCATGCGCCATGTTTCTAGAAAGCTGACCTATTCAGTCAAAAGTAAGCGGGTCAAGTACCTACTGAAGATGATAAAATCTCTTTGTGCTATAACCAAAGTTTAAACAAACCCTACAATATACATTCTACCAACATAGATTAGCTATCAATAAGATAAACGTAAAGCTATATATAGGTGTTATAAGGCCAGGACAATTTTCAACTACTGTATTTGACAAAGTAGAAGCTGGCTAGCATCCCGTGATGTTTAATCTTTGCTATTTAACCCTTGCTATGTGTTCTGTTACCCTGTTACTAGTCTCTGTCTTAAAGTTAAAAATAAGCGGTTTGTAGAGTCATTGTTTTCACACCATATGCTTGCATCATCTTTCAGCCTGAAGATCACTCTGTTCTTCGACAACGTAAACTTCACAACGATGCTGTCCAACAACCCGACATCCGATACCAGGAGAAACATCGTTGATCAGATCACAGAACTGGTGAACAACACATTATCTCCTGAAGTATCAGTGACCATGGATAATGTCTGGATGGAACAGGTTTGTCTGATTTTCAGAAACAACTGTAACTCTTTATAATATATAAATAGTATAATATATATAAAGAGTATAATAGTATAATGTATCCTCGTCATTTTAATAGAACAGCGAACTCTGCAACATCAAACAAATGAATGCGTAGTGTATGTATGTAGTCGATTGTTATTTTTAGCTCCATCATTAAAATATCTCTAGCATCTTTAGTGGGACCTCAATGAATAGTTCTAACTGCCTGTATTGCCTTCTACAGAACTACATCCCATTCACAATATACAAGCTTCCAGACAGCCCGGTTCTGCTGATGGACGAGTTCAGGAAGTTGGAAGAGAAAGTCAGAAACGCAGATCCACAGACCATAGTTACCGCGAAGGGTACAAACTACTCTCCTGTCAGCATCAGTGCAGAAGGATCCTTCTACCAGCTGTGTCCTCAGAGCTGTGACGTGGGGTAAGAAATTATTTGTCGTCATAGTAGACAGAACTTACTATATCTACCTCTCTTTCCTCATTACTGAAAACAACATTTTCGCTTTGATATATACTTGACAAAGTTAAGTATCTCTGGGTTGTGGAATCGAAGTCCAAGATTATAATGCAATACATGTTATCCATATGGTAATAGTGTACTTGAAGTGTGTCATTCTTTTGCCCCGCAGACTATCCAAGGAGAACTGTGACGACATCCCATCCTGCAACTGGGAAGACTTCATACCTCCTCACGCCTGCTCCAGCAACAGCTACCTGGTGGAAAGGTAGGAACACATTGTAACTGTAGACAAAATGAACAAAATTGCATTCAAAGACATCCAAATTCATTCATTGGATTTAATTGTACAATCTTTGCGTGGCATTCACTCTTTATTTGCCATCCATGAAGCTGTTGTACGTTCTTATGGTTGCTTATTCAATATCACAAGTTTCCTTGTTATTAAAGAATAATTTGTAATGTGCTATGTCTCAATTACTACACTTATTATTTCTTTAACGTCCTTCACAGCATTCCACTGACGGCGTACTTTCCGTGTGACGACCTGACGCTTCTATCCCAATGGGAACAAGATCAGGTCATCAACAACTTCAGAGCCAAGGTGCTGAACCGGTTTCCCGGACTTTCTGACAAGGCCATTCACAGCGTGCAGATCACGAAGGTAGAGAATTTAGCGTTTTATTGCGAAAGGACAAAGTCAGGATAAATACAAAGTGGTACCATGACCAAGCTTAGAGCACCACTTACATCTTAGCGTTTGTTGAAAGTAAGATTGTCTTCGTTTGCAATCACCAAACTACAAACTACAAACTACAACCAAACCATTGATTGGGTATTTAAGGCGTCTGTTTTGAATAAATCTAAAGGCAATACAATTATTGTCAACTAACAGTATTATTCACGTTTTCCCTATCAGGATCCCAACTTCATTGGAAGCCAAATCAGCTTCATCCTGCAAGCCACCATGTCGGACCCGTACATCACTGATACTTACAACACACTGAAGGACGCCTTCAACAAGGCAAACCACTTCACGGTGGGACCAAACCACACCCCGAGCATGTTTGTGGCCCACGGAACTGCACATAATGCATTGGATTACACGGAGTAAGTAGTTTGGTACAACTGCTACATGTTATATTGACAGCAACTTGATTGAAGCATGAGATTGTCTTTAGCTATTTACGGTATGTTTATGTCAACGTATGTAGCTACTCTTGTTATAATGACCTAAAATGTTTTATGAAAAATCGGCAATATTGTATTGATTATCACTATGGCTTATTGTATGGGTTGTTATTATTGATTATTGTACTGGTTATCATTTATTCATTATTGTATTGATTATCACTGTATGATCCATATTTTTTGTCTTTCGCACAGCTTGCGAATCGTCTTGAAGTTTCCCGGCACAGATTTCGACGCGGTTCTTCAGGCATCTCCCCTGACAGCCCGTGCCGTCATCACGTCCCAGATCACTGGTCTTGCCAGTAGAAACTTCATCCAAGAAGTGGCGGGAACAGTGAGCGACATGTGGCTGGAGGAGGTGGGTAGAAAACAACTATATATATAGTTGGAACCTCTGTAACTAGCCATTGTCGTGTGAGACAAACTACGTATTCTTTAAGCGTCATAATACTGGTCTATTCCAAATGACTCTACACAGTGACACCCCCAAAATGAGTGTACATATATGCCTACCTGTTTGTACAAAATCGGGCTCGATCTAGACTGATTTGCAATGAAGCTTAGAAGTGATGTTGTACGAATAATGGTCGAAAGAATCATACTTAAACAGTAAAGCATAACTCTAGTAGTTGTGTTATAGTTATAGTGTTAAGGTAGATGAAACCTAATACTGGCACATATTTATGTCCTGTTCAGTGTTAGAATTACATACATTCAGTCTATCAATTTGTATCATTAACCTTGCTCTGTACAGGACATCATCCCGCTGATGATCCACAAGGATCCGAACAGCCCCGTCAGTCTGCAGGTGGAGGCGGAAAAGCTGGAGACGGAGGTCAGCGCAGACCGAGTTCAGGTCACGTTTGATGGTCTGACATACACTGCAATTTCCATGGACACGGAAGGCTCCTTCGAGTCCATCTGTCCAAGGCCGTGTACTGACGGGTGAGTGATGTAGAGGTGGTTGCTTATCGTTTTGTGTCTCAGAATATGGCAGCGAGTCAGAGGGAATTACATGTCGACATTTAGAATTCAGGAAGCGCAGGATTGCACTTTTACCGGGAGTCGTAAGTTTTCTATTCATTATTCTTAGGTCTGTTGCAGACTTGTCAACCACAAAATCTAATTGCAATAGTTTATAAATCAATCTATCTTAATGATTGGCATGACGAAATCTTTGGTCCCTAACGATAAAAATGTTCCAAACTGGTGGCGTTTGGTAAATTACAATATGCTTTGCATTATTACTAATATCATTCTATATTTCCACAGAACGGATGAGGGCGACTGTGTTCAGATCCCCGGCTGTGACTGGGGAGACTTTGATAACCCACAAGTCTGTTCGGACAACAGTCTTCTGGCCGAAAGGTAGGAAATATTGTATTGGTCAAATCTTTGACTACAAATACCGCATGTTTCCAACACTATTTTTTTCTCCAATTTAATTACATGTACATAACAAGTATCTTGAAATAATCTTTAACGACTTTAACTTCCCTCAGAAATGACAAACAGGCAGTTCTGGAAGCTAAAGTTTGGTTGTTCCATCTCTTAAAGACGAGAGCAGTTGATGCTACTACTGATGTTGGCATTTTTCTAGGTTTCTAGTTCTTAACGTCACTGAAGGTTAGAAATCCAGCTAATCACGATCAGTTGCTTTAGTAAATGTTTTCTTACGATATTTCTTATTCTATGCACATTCCTCTTTCGTGTCTGCCTATAATGGTTGCCATTCTTTCTGTCTTCAGTATAGTGGTGGAGACCCTGTTCCCATGTGCAGACTTTGAATCTCTGTCTGCAGCAGAACAGCTACAGCTGTTCACAGACTTCAAGAGAAAACTGCACCTCATGTTGCCCGGTATCCCCCAGAAAGCCATCGATATCAACTCCTTTAAGATCGTCGATGTAAGTAATTTTGGAAACACTCTGTTTAGATACTCAAAATATCCACATGTCTGTTGTATACTTCTTACGTTGGTCAAATCATGACTATAGTACTGAACTGCACATTTTAAAAATAGAAGCAGAAGACTACTTATATCTTACTATGGTGCCTAGGGTTAGTGCACGAGTCTCCTTTTTTTCTGTCCAGGACGATACCATAACCTTTGCTCTCCAAGGCACCATGCAATACGCCACCCTACAGCAGTTCTACACCACTATCCGGCAGGAGTTGGAGTGGGCGCAGGACTTCCGTATCGGCACAACAGCCAATCCTAACAGCTACAGGTCCCGCGGTCTGGAGGACTATACAAAGTAACAATGTGTTTTGCTATGTTGATAGAGATACAATCACTTTGTAAAACACTGATTTCCTAATTCCCATCTATTCATTCAAATGTTCTTTGACAAACTTCTAACAGTCTAGTATTTTGTCTTGTATCAGTTCTTTCTGTGTTTGTTAAATCAAACTGTGAACGGGAAAAGAAAAGTAGAAAAAATGTCATGCCAATCCAAAGGAAATCTGATGTAACGAAGCAATAACAGTGTAGATTCATATCATAACATTTGATCTTATGTTGCTGAAATGTTCTTCTAGCTTGCGTGTCCAGCTTATTTTCGACTCGACGCTGAATTTGGATCCGATGCTGGCAAACGACCTGACGACCTCGGGAGACGATCGGGAATCAGACAAGACAAAATCTTGTCACAGCAGGGGTCTCACCGACAGTCCTGGCAACTCTCGGGGACATCTGGATGGAAAGGGTAAGGTTTAATTTAACTTTTACTGTAAATATTTACTTTCGAACACGAAATAATTCTTCTGGGTGGCTTTGTTTTTAGGTGCGCGCTTTGTTGTCAGTGTTGAAGTTTTTTTAACGTTTCAGGAAATAAATTTAAAGTTTAAACCGGTAAAGTTTATACTATGTCCATTCATAATATGCACCTAAACTCTTTCTGTTTTATTCTCGCACAGAACATTATTCCCTTCACAATAAGTAAGGCCGCCGATGACGTCAAAAGCCTTTTGGATGAGGCAGACAAAGTGGACAATCTAATACACACTCTGCCAAACTCTGTCATTTTCGAATTCCCCATCAACGGTGTGACATGGCAGCCTGTGGGCATGCTGGTCAACGGGTCGTTCGACGAACTGTGTCCACAGGAGTGTCTGGATGGGTAAGGATCACCCATGTTCTAGTGTTGTCAGACCAATTAAACTTCAGAAATTGCTTTAGAATCTATTGTAACATAATGGGAAATTACTGAATCATTATTTCAACTCAACTTCATAGTTTTAAAAAGGTATGATATTATCTAAAAGTATTATATCCTTTCAGTACTGACCGCGGCTCCTGTACTTTGATCCCTGGGTGTGATTGGGCAGACTATGATGACCCGGTCACGTGCCTGAATGACGCCTACTTGGTCGAACAGTAAGTGATATCTACATCAGTATTTGCCCGTTTATAGACGTGCCTATGTTACGGAACTGAACCACAGTTAGCACATCTCAAACCGTCTAGTAAAGTAAAATAGGAAGAACACTCCAAAAGCTGAGATTATGGCGAATAGATAGATAGACAGGTAGGTACAGAGGTATATAGATAGATATAATTTGATATATATAAAAGAAATTTATACGTAAGATATGCCATCATTATCATCATCGTCCTCCTTTCGTCTCAGTAGACGATGCCCTTGGTCCGGGACTGTCCAAGCATCTTTTTCCTTCTTCATAAGATATGCATAACAGAGAGAAAGATACAAAGATAGAGAAAGAGGAATAGAGAGATGGCTACTGGGACTTATTGATGCAGTGCTTCGAATTCTGTTGACACTGCAATGTGAAATCTTCGTTTGTTTTTCAGCATAAACATGTCGGCGTTCTTCCCCTGCCTGTTCGTCCCCGTCCACCTGAACTCCTCCGCCCAGATGCAGCAGGAAGTGACGGACCATTTCCTGGCTGCTTTGCGCGCTGCTCTGCAAAAAAGGGGCTTTACGGTACCTGATAAAGTCATCCACGCTGTGCAAGTTGGAAGAGTAAGTTTCCTTCTAAACTTTAACATTTGCCTTCATGTATATGGGAGTATGTTTTATTGCAGTTGGAAAGCAGTGCATTGTGGATTACCAAGGGCGGAGGTGGCAATGGGGTATTTTTGTCTGGAGTTTTCAACTTAGCATCTATAAAAGCTGTATGTTCTGCTGTCGTAAATTTGTACATATGTGGCATACTGAGCTCCCATTTTATACAGTGAGAAAACTTTGAAATAAAATTAGAGCTTCATAACATGATAGCTTAACTTTATTTCCGTTGCTTTTCAATAATTTGTGAAGTTATCGAACATTTGTGAAGAGCTGTTCAGATTGGTATTTCTTGGAGACTTTTTATACCAAGACTATCAAAATTGACCTCCATCTTACTTTGCTTACAGGATACGATCGACTTTAGGATCCAGAGTACAATGGAATACCATAACCTGACCGGCCTGCAGAGTGCCATCCGGGATATTCTATCGTGGGACGAACTATTCACCATAGGCCATAACCTGGATGGGCAGTACGTCGAGTACCGGGCGGCAAATCCTGAAGACGAGTTCAACAACACGTAAGTGCCTGGACGTCTCCTTAGAATTTTTATATCATTTCTACCAAAGTTAAGTTTCATTTCCATAATACTTTAACGAGGAAATATAACACTGCTATGAGCAAAAAAAAATTCCGTATGTTTTAGCTGAAAAGTGGCGCCAGTGGCCTAGTAATTAATGTCTTTTGTAACACTTGCAACATCCTAATGATCATATTAATCCATCAACAACGTTAACTAGTAGCACCTTCTTAAGGGATTATTTGCCACCTCAAAAACCACGAACGGATGTTGCTTTTAAACAAGCACCAATTAAAACATTAGGCACTACTTTGTTTCAGTGTCAAGTTTGAGATCAGCTTCGAAGACCAGAACGGAATGGACATCGATTTCGACGCCATCCTTGAGTCGAACTTCACCATTCGTGACATATTGGAGCAAGACATCATCAACTTTGTCAGCACCTCGCTCGGATCTTCGTCTGTCGCCACTCTGAACGTGGAGAACATATGGATACAAAGTGTAAGTATTGAAAACCCTCGACCTTGTTGAAAAGAGGTCATATGTATGTACCGAACAAGCTTTCGAGTTTAAATAAAGGCTTACTACTACTACTACTACTACTGAAATGAAAGTTTTGACCAGTTGGCTGTACATATAAGACGTAGAAGTATAAAGTCCACATTGTTGTATACTATGCATCATACCATTTCTGAATGCCGTTCTTTTGACAGAATTACTGCACATTCAGTATCAGCGTCCCGCTAGATAACGTGCAGGCTCTAGGTGGAGAGGCAATAAAGCTGGTGAACAACATCGGAAACTTCGTCATCCACGCCGGAGGCTTCCAGGTTCAAGCGGTGACTTATAAGGAGACCGAGACCTGTGACTTCTGCCCCCCTGTCTGCGAACCAAGGTTAGAAATCATTTGAAATCGTTTATCGGACGGGTCTCATAATGCGTATAAATATATCTATCTATCTATCTATCTATCTATCTATCTATCTATCTATCTATCTATCTATCTATCTATATATCTCTATATATATATATATATATTATATATATCTGTATATCTATCTATCTATCTATCCATCTATCTCTCTCTCTCTCTCTCTCTCTCTCTCTCTCTCTCTCTCTCTCTCTCTCTCTCTCTATATATATATATATATATATATATTATATATATATCTGTATATCTATCTATCTATCTATCTATCTATCTATCTATCTCTGGAGAGAGAGAGAGAGAGAGAGATAGATATGGATAGATATATAGATATAGATATATATACAATACTTACTGACGTCTAGCTATAATATCACCGTTTTAGAGATCAAATTGTCTATTAGAACCAGAGTTTCCCAAGCACTCCGGTCTGACGAATCCTGGAAAATGGTTTTGATATTTTTTTCTATCATCCTCATTGACGACGTGCAGAGATGAACTAGCTTGCGGTGCCAACATCGGCTGCCAATGGTGCGTGTTTGAAGGTACGCCACACTGCGGGTCTGACTGCCTGCTGCAAGAAGAAACGTAAGTTTTATGATATCATAAAATTGTTAAAAGAGTGGGCTCGTACATCATTTAATATTTTTTTGTTTAAATCCATAAGAAGGACGGGCTTTTCCATTAAAGGTCCATATGGCATAACTTTACCATTCATCGTACCTTTACCATTAACGTCATTTAGATTAAGCTTTCATTAATAAATGAGTACCTAATGTTATTAGCTATGTTCATATTGAATTTTATAGTATAATGGTGTATCAACGCTCAGTAAATGTGAAAAAAATGAGACACGGCGTTGCGATTCCCCTAAAATTAAAACAGCTTCATGAACATGCAGAATATGTACAAAAACTGTGGGTTTGCAAGCAGTGCATGACAAGTAATTTTGTTTTGCTTTTCTTTCACAAGGCAAGAGAAGCTGAGTGCGTATTTCCCCTGCCTACCTGAGGTGCTGGACGATCAGGCAGAACAGGGAATCCTGGAGAGTTTCCGCGAGGAAGTTCGCAGAGTCCTGAGTGCCAACTTTGGCGGGTTCAACACTTCCAGGAACCTGCTCAATATCACCATCACAAATGTAAGTATTCGTCCCGTAACAAATGGAGTAAATGTGCATAGTAGTATGTTATGCTATGCTATGCCTTGATTTAAGTTAAAAGTTAACATTCTCACGCACACCCATGCACGCACTTGGATTGACAGTGGGAATTCCTTTAACATTCCTTAAACCTATCCGTAAATAACGAAAGATGGACACGTTAAGTTTCTAAAGTAAAGCGTACTTGGAACTGAGAGCTACCAATACTTATTGATTCGTTGTATTTTTGTTTCCACTTTATATTTCTACATATAAGTTACGAATGTAATATTAGAAGTATCGCATCATGACAATAAATGCATAATTTCTGACAGCATATTAATGTTTCTACTGCAGCGCACCATCTCATTCTCCCTGAAAAGCAGCATGAAGCAGCAGATCACACCTGAGATGATCAGCTTCCTCCGCAACTTCTCCAACTGGGCTGGAGTCACCATCAGTCATGGCGGAAACCGGTACCCGGCCTGGGACCCAACTGACTATACAGAGTAAGCTAATATTCTATTACATGTACTTCCGGGACGGAAATATTGTTTTGGGTGGCGCAGGTTTGGGGAGAGTTTGCGTGCGTTTCGTCCTTGGCATCAAATACTAGTAGTTGAAGTGTCCTGACGAATTTACGCCTAATGCAGCACAGGTTCATTATCATTGTCGTCGCCGATCCCATCTGTCGACCATCACTGCTTTCCACTTGCTTTTGTCCAGCGCTAGTCTTTGTGGTCCTTCTAAAGTGAACTCCATCGTTATGAGAAATGTTATATTTTGAGCATGATTTAGTTTCTATGGTATCGGTACAGTCGTGTTCGCTTCGCATTTTACAGCATCAAGTTCTTCCTCCGGTTTGATCCCGCCTATGACTTTACGGCCATGCTATCAAGCTCTCTGGACCAGAGACGGAATCTCGAAGATGCCGTTCGGGCTATGGTCGGAAGGGTGCCAGATGTCTCGCTGCCGCCAGAGCTGAAGCCAACAGTGGCCAATATCTGGGCAGAGGAGGTACATCATACTTTCAACTTTATCCAACAATGTTGACGTACGTTGAAAAATAAATCTCAATTTTATTCGTATCGAAGCGAGATTAAGTAACATGACCTACATTTTCTATCAATATCTTCCTAATTACGATAATGGGTTGTTTTTAAACGAAAAAACACGTGTTGCATGTATACGAAATCCCCCTTAACATATATAAAAGAATGAACCAAATCACTGACCGCCCACGAAATCAGCCCTGTGTTAGATTGTGTAAATAACGGACCCCCCCTTTCTCTCCACAGCATGTCATACCGTTTACCGTTAACAAGGACCCCGCACGTAAAGACATCACCATGGCTGACATCGCAGAAGCCTTCACAAAGAAACAGTTTGTGTCGACATTTCAGGAACTTGCGTTAGGCCATTGGATATTTCCTATGAACTCGGCTTCTACAGTATTTGTCAATACAACTGCTCGACAATGTAAGTCTGTGCTTAGTCTACATCATGTTAATATTCTATGTTATTTTATATGTACAAATAATAACCTGAATGTTGAATCAGTGTAGATATGACATTTATTTCTAATTGATTGCGAATCATCTGTTTGACAGTCCTTCCGAAAACGAATGCGTCGCTGTGCCAAGCTGTGGTTGGTGCACACTAAACGAAGGTCCCGGATGTGGAGACAACTGTTATCTGGTAGAATGGTATGTAGACTACTTTACAGTTTTAATGCAGGATGTACCGTATTCATGGCAACTTACAAGCATCAATTTCCAATCGTGTAACAGAGACAGGGCCAATTACCTAAGCAATAAAGAATAATGGACTTTGAGAACGGCTCATTCATCTTTCTATAAAAGATTTCATGTAGCATCCACTACTTTTGTCTGACAGTTCTATCTAGCTAGAAGCGTAAGTAGCATATCCTTACCTGGATGTTTATCATTCATGGACATTATACTATCTAGGGCGGAGCACTTCGCCTTCATCCCCTGTGACCAAACACGAGACCTGAACGACATCCAGCGTCAGCAGCTGGTGGCCCAGTTCAGACTTGAGCTGGCAAACATCATGGGTTCAACAACAGACAAGATTATCAGGAACGTCACCATTACTGACGTGAGTGGCCCAGATGTAAAATATTGCATATTGAGGAATCGGTCACTTTATAAACTGATGGTGTCTTGCATAAATGTAGCTAATGAATAAATGGATGGATGGATGAATGAATGAATGAATTAATTAATGGATGAATGGATGAACATCTACAAGTATACACAAGTATGTCACCAACATCTCGTCATTCAACCAAAACGCAATAGATGGTTATCCATAATATTTTGTATCGTTCTATCGACGACATGTTGCAGCTTTTTGCTTGTTGGTCTTAATTATAACTAGAACAACGCTATAAGAGATAAAGGATACTAGGTGCACAAAACAACAATTTAGGGATCATGAAGCGGTCAAACAACGCACTGAATAACATGTTCATGATACACAGGAATATTCTCCAAGCAGATCGGTGGCAAGGCAGTGTCCTTTAGACAAAGGACAGCTCTTTAGCTTCGTTGGCCAATGGATATTGCCTTGCCATCTTAGGATCTGATTGGAAATCATAATCTATATCTCTCAACTGCTCGTATTTCCCCAGTCTGGAATCTACTTCGAGCTCCAGGGCACCATGCAGGATCGCTTTCTGCCGGAGTTCGAACTCAAAATTCGGGACGCTTTCGAACTGGCGGCTAACTTCACTGTGGGAGATTTGATCAATCCTGATCTTTTCAGAACTCGCAACCCCGATGATTTCACAGAGTAAGTTATGGCATACATAGCAAAATCACATTTACCTGTGGCTAATCATAAACTTTGAATATCTAATAACGACATTACATGCTTTTACGTTTCAATGAGTTGCATCGCAATATATTAGAAACCTTTTACTACTGACATACCCCGTTTGTATATTACAATTACACTATATCGTTTTTTAAAGGCACTCTATGTAGTTTTTTGCGCAAAAATTTGGAATATTCTGATTATACTGAATTTCAGTGTTATTAACAGTTACTATCACTTTTCAACACATTTGTGTCATTATTTCACATTTTTACGTATATTTTGTCCGTTCAAACAGTCCTTGCTCAGTACCCGGTGCCACCGGTTTGCTCTGAGGACAACAACAACAACATACAGGGGTTGCCCCCTAGGGTGACTAATTGGCCCGGGCATGCCAGGCTTGATTGACAGGGGCACATGTGACAAGATATAGCCTCCTTAGAAAAACACTCATATCTTTCACATGAGGTGGAATATAATTATCAACTTGGCGTATTTTGTTGGGCATGAATAAACTGTGGTCATTATCCCTTCAAAAGAGATAAAAAATCTGGTAAACGGTTAGGTATTTCAGAAACTGGTAAGCTATCAACTGACACCCCACTGGGATGTAGGTCAAACCACTGGCAGTGGGCAATACCATATGTACGGTGTGGCCTGGTGTGGCCAGAGGTTGAATAGAAGATCATTCACAGTTTTCTAAGCTTATAAGGAGCAAAGATGTTGTATTTTTTGTTGCGGAGTATAATTTTGGAATACTAAAGGGTTAAGTCAATGTACTATGTAAAGAAAAGAATGAAAAATATACTTTTTGTATTGTCAAAAAACTACATAGAGTGGCTTTAAACTTTGTAGTTGGTATGAAAAGCTCATTGTTACAAACCCAAGTTTAAGCCTAGTGAAAGTAAGATACGTATGGGGGAAGGAAGGAATAATTCCCTTACCTTAAAAATCCAACTGGGTTTCTTTTTTTCAAGCTCTAATATCAGTAAACTGGAGGGAAATGTGTGTATGTTTGTCAAAAATTAAAATCACTCCAATTAAGAGATATGTTTTTTTCGTTTTAAACAGTATGGTCGTAAAATTAGAATTCACCGGTGTGAACTTTGCGAACCTGGTCGGCCAGCATTCCGTGTCCGAGAGCAGGCTTCATCCCGCACTAAAAACTGCACTGACCAACGCCGGCATATCCCAGCAGTACGTGGTATCCAGTAAGATGCTTGACAGAGGCCAGGTGGGTTGACCATTGGTTCCTTTCGATTGGATGGAGACCGTTGATAGACCATTGGGCGACTAAAATGTCACTTTGTAATGAGCACAGGACTTTTCGGACTTGCTAATTCAGAAGCGCATGAAATTGCCACGCTTCACTTTTATTTTCCAAGCAAACTAGAAAGCAACTCGTGCTGCTGCAATTAAATGTGCAAAGATTGAGTGTAATAAGTCGTTCGGTGGAATATACATAGCTAACAGTTACCGAGCCGCATGCCTGCGAAGCTGGTGTGTTTAATACGCCGAATATATAATAATACGCCAAAGGCCGATTATACCGGCTATACAGATACAGAAGCTGGTGTATTACGTCTAAGGGCAGTTATACCAGCAACACAGATACAGAAGCCGGTGTGTTACACCGAAGGGGGTTATACCGACTATACCAATACATATACAAATAGAGATTCCCTAACATTATTAAGTCCGGTACTGTTTGTAAAGTAAACATTGTCCAAATTTACCTTCACTTATTACCATTGGTAAATCCAACTTTCTTGCAGTGTGCAGGGCGCCCATTGCGTCCCCCGTCTCTAAACAAATATGTATTTACTTACAGGACTACATCGAGTTCTCTATATCAAAGGATGTCGACAGCAGCGACGACCTGGCAGTGGAAGTTCAGAAACTCGAGGATGCCCAAGCCCAAAACGGAGGAATACTGCTGAATCTAAAACCCGTAAGTCGTGAAACATTGTTGAAATTCCGATGCAGAAAGGACTGACCTAATTGTTTCTATTGCAATTGATGGGAGAGATGTTTGTATTCACAGAAACTTGATTTTGTAATTATACATTTGTAATAAGTACATATCAATTCATATTTGCTGCTACCTAGTTAATAGCCTGTAGGAAATTGTATCAACACGCTCATCAATAAAATAGTACGAACCGACTATGAAACCATAAGTAGTCGGCTATAAGATGAATATTTTTACCATGAAAGTATATCTGTGTTAGCACAGGTCATTGTTAATTAAAGACTCAACTTTTTCTTCCAACACTGGAATGGCTTGTGACTTAATACACATTTTTGACTGACTCCTGAATTTGGGGTCACAAGTCACAAGTCATTTCAGTGTTGGATGAAAAGTTAAGTCTTTAATTCATAATGAATACATTTTAGAACCAGGTATGGCCCGGCAAAAGCACTGGTGTCAGCGCAAGAGGGACCTTTGACAGTATCTGTGTGCCATCGAGCACGCCACCCTCTACCCCCACTACAACAACTACCTACGGTACAGCACCAAACAACGGCATTACAACAGGTGGCCAAAATATAGCTCCAATACTAGCCTTACCAACGAGCAACCCCGGCGGCCAAGGGCCAGGCGGTATCAACAACAACGGTGGCGGCATTATTCTGCCGGTATGAGTTTAATATTTATTGCCGATGTAAGTAACATGCGAACATTGATCTAGTTGAGCTTACATTTTTGCATAACTTGCTTTCAAAATAAACAGGTGCAACAGCATGTTGCTGTCGACAGGTTAGGTCTTTTACACTAAACCTCATTGTCCGTGTATATATTCCTAAGATTAGAAAATGGTTATTTAGGCAACCGCATCCAGTTGCTCGAGTAACAGTTTTCTTGAGTATGCCATCATTACCTTGATGTCTAACATTTATCGACGCCCTACAAACGCTCTTTGCTTGACGCAGGGACCGGGTGTAGTTGGGTTTTTACCGGAAGGCTGCTGTGTCTGCCCAGCAAACCAATCTGTGGAAAGCATCCCTCTTACGGTAAGCCTCCTAGATCCTCAGCCTGTTTCGAAACGGAGACTTTTGATCGTTCGATACAAATTGTTGGTTTCTTTATCTTATTTTACTGGTATGGCAAAAATGTGCAGTAAAGGTCGTCATTCATAATGTTATGCTACCTCACTCAAAATCAGATATCTTTAATATGCTCCTTTCATGCCCTACTCAGATATCAGTGTATGTTGGAAAATTCATTTCTGAATCAATTCAAAAGCGACACCATATTGTAAATAGCTGATATATCACCTGAATTATAGAATGTAATAATACTCTTCCTAAGAAAACACAATAGATTATGGACTAGCTCGTTAGAATTATACTTTAATATTAGATTGTGTATGTACCCTTGCTTCTTCTTTGCCATACATTGTACCAGTTACAGTTGTTGAGCAATAAAGATGATTTGATTTGATTTGATACATTACAACAGTATGATCCCGAGGCGGCTACAGGACAGCTGTCCTCCACAGACAAGGTAGGGATGGGTGTGGGCATCCCGGTGGCCCTGGCGGCGCTGGCCGGACTCGGGGCGCTGCTCATGTTCTTCCTGAAGAGGAAGACGGACCGCCCGCCCACTCCCATCCGCAAGAACGTCGTCTCGCCGGTCGTGGAGTCTTTCGAGACCAACATCTACAGCGTAAGTAGAATGAAAGAATGAGTGAATGAATGAAAGAATGAATGAATGGATGGATGAATGAATGAATGAATCGCCCGCCCACTCCCATCCGTAAGAACGTCGTCTCGCCGGTCGTGGAGTCTTTCGAGACCAACATCTACAGCGTATGTAGAATTAATGAATGAAGGAAGGAGGGAATGAGTGAGTGATAAAATGAACGGACAACGTACGTGTGATGAATGAAGGAAAGAAAGGAACAATTCAGGCAACATGCAGCGTAAGTAGAATGAAAGAAAGAATGAATGAATAAGAGTGATTAAAAGTAAAACGTATTATTAAGTAGAATTAATGAAGAATTAGAATATAAGAAATAAGTGAATGAATGAATGAATGAATGAATGAATGAATGAATGACGAAGTTATCAGATGAAGAAACCTTTTACTCAAACAGATGGCAGTGATACTACTACGCGGGAGTATGCAAACAGAAACCAAACTGTTTAATTGCTCTACTATCAATGATCAAATGTTTATTTTTCAATAGCTTTATCTAATCACTTAAAAGTCTCCAAACACCGTGGCTTATGAGGAGCAAACTCTGTTTTTATCGACGTATCTCAAATCTTCTTCCTTAACTTTATCTTATCTTAAAGATAGAAGGGACAAGCAATCTTTACTTTTAACGACGTATCTCTATTTTTTCATCCATGCGTTTATCTATTGTTTTCAAATCTCTGCGTTTATTCCAGGCTTCCATGGACGACGAGCTGAGTTACCAGTTCGGTAAGAAGGGCGCGGAGCTGCACCGGTTCCGGGACCCTAACGCCGTGTACGGGCGGCTGTCCACTGCCTCCTGGTCCCCGTACCCGAGCACGGCGAGTTCCTCATCCACCATGGAGAGCTCTCTCTCAACACCTGATGTCTATTAGATAAGTAGATACATCTACTCAAGCGTTATCAAGCTCTGTAAAATCTATGAATATGCAAAACTACCATATGTTTGCATTAAAACATATTGTTATATGTTATGCCTCTGTAATCGTAATAATTCAAAATCCTTCGCCTTCAAATCTCTATTTCCCGTTTTTTGTTTTGAATAATTTGCCTTAATGTTTGCTGTCTATATCTAGAACCGTATGTAGGCAAGTGGGTTGACACTGTAAACACTGTAGTATGGCGTGCTTGAACAGTATTATGTATACACTTCGCAAGTTAGTTTCCATTCATATATACCTCCACTAGTTTCTAACGTCTGTAACATCCACGTTTCTCTGTGTAAGATGGCACGCTAGTTATGATTATTTCCACGTGTTTCTGCTGCATTTTCAAAATTACTATTAACAAATTAAGCTTGATTGGCCCTTTGAACCAAATTTTGTTCGCATCTATCCTGTACCAATTAGCTTGTGTGAGTTCCTTGTTTGTTTAAGGCTTTGTTTATTTCTGAAAAAGTAAAATCTACTTTGTTGTCGCTTTTCTGGTCATGAGAGACGAGGTATAGGCCTGGCAAAATACAAATGAACAAGAGTTCCACGATCTCATACCTTCGCCAAATGATGTTAACCCTTGCGGGTGACGAATTATACAATTTTAATCATTGATTTTGTAAATAAGAGCCTCATTTGCATGGATTATATCAGTTGATCATATTCTCCATCCAATGACAGCCTTATCATAACAAAAAGGCTATTATAGCACTTCCTCATAAATTATGCAAATGAGGTCATGATTTGAATAAATTATGTTTATTGATGTTCACCTTCACTTAACTTTCAAATGGGGCAAGTATGAAATTCGGGGTGCAGCAGTTATAACTATGGAATTATAAGAATTTGACATTAATTATGCAAATTAGGTCCTCATTTACATAATCTATATCCTCAGATGTTTTTCTCGTTCTCAAGTAGATGTCACAAGTGTTTCATAGTTCTATTATCGAACAAAGCAGATTTATAGAATTTCCTCATTGATTATGCAAATTAGCTCCTGATTTGCATAATTGCCATCTGATTATGTAAAGCATCACTTCAACTACCTACATACAAAAAATCACGACAATACGTCAACCGGTTCTTGAGTTATCGTCCTTCAATTTTTTTTCAACAAATGCTCCTGCAGTTCCAGAACAAGGCGCTAGGGGACCCAAACTCATGTCACTTCTTCCCTACCCCAAGAGCTATCTACCATTTAAAATTCGTGACCCTAGCATGTCCAGAACATGAGATATCAAAACCGGAAGTTCAGCTGCAGTACCTAGGAAAGCCGCCAGGGGGCCCAAAATCTAATCATTTCTAGGTCTCATGAAGACCTACCGACCTACCAAGTTTCATTCCAATCCATCCACTGCTTCTTGAGTTATCTTGCTAAACCACACACACACAAACACACACACCCACACACACACAGACAAACGCTACTGAAAACATAACCTTCTTGGCGAAGGTAATAAAGTTGAAATCAATAAATATATAGTCGTAATATATTCATAGACATATTCTTACACAGACATGTAAAGTACTATGTTGGTTTGAAAACAGGCTACCAAATTCCAATCGTTTTATCCCTGACATAAAGAAAAAGTATAAATTCCAATTATTTCAAGAATGTTCCTTCTGATTTTCTGATTAACAGGGAAGGACAAAATATACGTATATATCAGTTATGTATTTGTTTTGTAGAAGTTATGTTTATAAACAGTCTTGTAGTAAGGCCGCTTTAGGTTTTACATGTCTTCTTACTTACTTTTTCCGTAATGAATTTAAATGAGTTAAACGCTCTATTGTATTGCTGCGTAGATAAAGTTATGTTAAGAGCATTTTGGATAGACCAGAGGGTCGGGTGTGTTGCAATTCTACTCCATGACGTGGTGTGGCGTTTGACGTATTTGGACTGTACTATAGTACAAAACTGTACGAGTAACCTCCAAATAAACGTGTGTGCTTTCTAGACTAGTATACTTCCGTGTCGTCCCTTATATTATTGTCTGAACGGTTGTATGTCTGGAGTCAATTAGAAAACAGAGTCTCTGAAGTTGTTCTTTTATAACAGGAGGAGGTGGTGGCGATTAAACCTTCACCTTTAACTATCGGATAACTTCTTTTGAGGCCTTCATTTAAAATAGCTTAAAGAAACAGACTACACATCAAACAGATGGATTATGTTAGGTATATAGAGCGTTTGCCTTTTGTAGAGTTTGATGTGGATAGAGTGTAACATACAACTTTCTACTAAGGTATTTCTTTGTACACTTGATAGACAACAACCTACTGACCGTACGCACGCTTTGGCATGTACGAGATATCTTTTTAATTAAAGATAACAAATTATTGCCTCCCTAATCAAACTCGAGAGCCTAAATTGGCACCATTTGTTTCACCTGCGTGTCATGTATCCATTTGTAAATAATTATCCGTATATAAATCACACATTTCCGTTATGAGAGCCGCGAGTGTCAACATTAATCTTCTCTCCAGCTGCGCACACTTCAAACCCGGGCGGCGAGCGGCTGTTTGCCAACGTCAGGTGATTTTGTTTAATATTTGACCGTTGATTGCACTCCGTGACTCTGATTATGGCCAAGTTATGAAGCGTCACAATTCCACATGTCGAAAACAATGCTTTGGTTAATCCCAACGCCCTTGGCTTTATATTCTAAAACGTGCGATGGTGCAAAACAACACAATCTCCCAAAACAATAAGTTGTCAGATTCGTTCGACAGACGAACCTTCAGGCCGAGCCTGTCTTTGATGAATTTCTGCTGACAGATTGTACAGTCCTTGGTTACTTTCTTGACCACTTAGCTATTGCAGGTCGGACCATAATGGTGCAGGTCAGATCAAAAGTCATTAGTCGTCCTGAATGCATATAAGTTGTTGTTGTCGACTTAATACCAGGATCGCACTGTTTCCTGTTGTGTTATTTTCTCGAAAGAAGAGCTGATACCTAGGTTACAAGAACGAAGACGGCTCGTTGTCTTTGTGAACCCATGTGTCCTGACAGTGGAGGACTGCGTGGGCCTGTGATGCCGACCAAAGCGGTCCTGTTAGTGTTCCTAGCGGCGCTATGGAGTCCCTCCCTCGGGGATCTGTCCACCGCTCCCATCACCACCGACTGGATCCCCAGGGTCAGCCGCAAGATGACGACTTTCGCCGAGTCCCAAACCGGCGCGCTACAACTGGTCCAGGAATATGACGACAAACTCAGCTTCTCACAGACTCAGGTAAGTTCTTCAACTTTTAAAACTCTATTAGCGATGTAGATATTCCACTTCCATCAGTATTCCAAACTTTCTTTGTATATACTGACCTGATAAATATGACCAGGCAATTTACCTCAGTAGTTTGACGGTTTATTTATCCAATTAAATAGAGACTGACTAACGAACAATGTTCCTCTTTACCTTTTCTACGATTGAACCTGAATGGCTTTTTTTCTCTTTGGTTTTCAGAGAACATCTATAATCATTTTGAATTTGAATTTTATATTACGTGGTTGATGCATGTGACAATTCCCTGTTATGTGGCGTCAATAATACTGTCTTTGAATACAGTTTGATTGACGGTTAGCTAATAAAACAACCCTGACCTCTTGTGTTGAACAGTGTAGGCACCCTTCATAGGTTCCCAAGACTCGCTGCCATATAGACTTCTCGTGATAGACAACAGATATTTCTAGTACAATTTCGCTATTGCTTTTACCAACTATATACCTTTAACGACCAAAATACCTTCATATTATTTTGCGTTGGTGCGTGTATTTTGTTGGGAGGAAAAATGGCATGTTTTTTTGCCATTTCTTTTCCTATATCTCCCTCTCTAATGTTTGTCATGTTTAATGTAAATATACTCTCTTGAAGATGGGCAAGGATTCCGAATTTCATTTACCTCATGTCGCGTCAAGCGTTTATTGTCAAAACTACCATTCCTTTCTGTCATTTCGTCCGTAGAATTCTACTTAAAATCTGTAGATATTTACTATCACAAAACGTGCAGTTGTATCTTATCTAACGCTAAGAAGTACCATTTGAACAGCATCAGGAACTATGTTTGCTTGTCAATCAGCGTTGCCCCAGTAACGGGGACGACATTAGACAGATGGCCACTGAGAGTAGATCAGATTCAAAGAAAACAACATTATATAGACCTGGTTACTATTACAAACGACATCAACAATTCACAAAAATGCACAAATTGGACGGTCTGTTAATCTAGTTCACGTGACTTCGATATGAGCACTGCGTTTCGTCTGCTGTGTAAAATCTATGCTGTGCTTATCTAGAACAAATATTCTTCTCTCATCAACCGACTACAATTCGCCGAATTGCTATTGGAAGAAATCCTATACGAACTGATCGAGGAAGATATCAAGGCATCTTAGAATTGATGAAAAGATAACAATCCCCTCTGTCTAAAAAAAGCGTGAACAAAGGTGATTAGGTTGAAGGTTACTGTGGTTTCCTAGGTGATGATAATCTAAAAGTTTTAGGAATCAAAGTATGCTCATACAGAAAGATACAAACAGCATAGTTTCCTATTTTGTGTTTGTAAAGTGAAGGACTTTTAAGTAAAGGGTCAAGGACCGACACATGTACTTTAAGTTCTAGAAAGGAATCCACAAGCCAAAGTCTTAATTTACTTTTAAATGACCAAAAAATTGAACAAAAAGACTCAGGGAACAAGTGGATTTCGATGCATTTGTAAGTATTAATAATAATAGGGAAAAGACCTGCAATTTAGAGACACCAATTTGATGTCCTACTTCCTGTGTTCTGTGTGTATAGCCCTAGCTGGCGGTGAATTTTTTTCCTCTTAAAAAACGCAAAAGTCCGTAAATAAGTCGCACCGGCGAAACTTAGCAACAAGATATTTCGGGCCTTGGCAAGGTACTCTTGAAATGACCTTTATACTAGCTGTCAAATGTTTCTCGCATCTCCTAATGTTATTGCATCCGAGGATAAAATAGCTTTGCAGCGTTGCTCTGTCGCTATTGATACGTCGAGATCAATATATATGCGTAAGCAAATAAAACCTTGACAACACATAAATGAGTTGACCAACTCGGACCCACTACGTGACATTAACGTGAAAAATCGTGCTTATTTTGTTCGAAAACAGATTCCTTATATTACCTTAGTTAGATTTAATAATCCTTTTTACTGATTGTTGTGCATTTGTACGTGCACAGTTAACAAAAAGGCTTTAAGCTTTATATGTCAATCAACAGATAAAATGATTAAGAGTTACACAATATTCTTTTATACCTTCTGATCCGTGCATCTTTAGTGATTAAGAGAAAAGGCTGGTTTTGTACTGCGTTGCTTGGTATACAACACACACTGTACAAAGGATGTTCGTCTTGCAAACCTGTTTACGGGGAGGCCCTCTGACATGTTTAATTACGCACCTTGTGTTACCTACTGAGCCCCACAAATACAGACGTACACACCACGAGACCATTCTACCGCTTTGTCTAAAAGCTTTAAATCTAACACGATGTTAAGTCTAACTAATAGTTACTTCCCCGACCACACGCACATACAAATTAAAGCATATCTTTTAAATAGTTTGTAAAGGGGACAAACACGTCCATCAAATCACTGTTTTTCCTGTTGAAAGACAGTGATAAGAAAATCCTGATAAAGGCTTCGTTAAACAAGTCTTGATATAATTGTCAAAACTAAGATAGAACTTTTGCTGTTATTCCGACCAATGACACTTTACTACCGTAACGGCAACCAATCTTGTGTACGAGTATATTAGTGTATTTCTGCCCTAGTTTGGTACATATACGGTATCCGTTTTGCTAATTTGTCATACATCACATATGTATATGTTTAGATTGATTGTTCTTTATACATTATGATCCTCAATGGATGTATATCCATTGGGCAAGCATTTACGCGTACATACGCTAACGTTGTCGTAAACCTTTTGTAAGATGATGCTGAGTATAGAATGTACTGGTGACACACAACAACAAGTTTTAGCCATCCTTTAAATGTAGCTTGTCCTCTTAATCATTTAAGATGTGTTGATCTGGTTTAGGGTATAACAAGCTTTTGTTATGCTTCCGTCCTTTATACTTCAATGGTAACATAGATCCTTTATGTTCCTCTGTATGTACCAACACGCAGTGCTTTACAGAAGTAGTTGCTTGAATCTAAGTATGTTAATGTAGTGAAACTGCCTTAAAAGCACAAAATAAGTGCGGAGTTCTACATTAGTGTCACGTCGGAGTGCCCTATTTGATCAGCTGATTTCTGTGTTACCAGGGTCTTGTTTGCTTAAGCAAACAGCCATACCTCTGGGCGACGCAGTCTCAATGACGACACAACAACGCCGCAAGGCTTTTTTATCCTCGGATTTAATAACACTACGAGATTTGAGAAACATTTGACAGCTAGTATAAAGGTCATTTTAAGAACACCTTATTCTCTAAGATATGTGGCACGCAATGAGTCATGTTTGGACCCAGATGTTAAGCAAAACAATTGTTCTTCACCCTAGTACAAAAACAGAACAGGCAAAGTATGTTGTTTATGCCTTTCTTGAATTGAATACTGTAATTGCTACCACTTAAAGCCTTGTAGCACCATGGCCACACATTGAGCAGCAAAACCAGACTCCTTTTGTCTGAACTATTTCTTAAAATCTTCTGATTAGTTTGCAGAAGTCTGAGTGTTTGCAAATACGAGCTCGAGAGACAAAGTTTAGTTGGTCGGTAGGGCACAATTTGTTCTAGATAAGAACCCAGACGGAGACACGGCTGTACAATTTAGGAACGCTGTGCTCATAAAAAAGCATATATCAAATATCTATCATGTGAAGTACAGGTATATTGTGCCTTAGCTTACACTCTTCACAGCAATGTCGTATTACGTAAATTACTTCAATGACCAATTAATGGCAGATACATTGTAATTGTCAAAATCAAACGCATCTTTTAAGTAAAATAATCACTTTTAAACGTGTTCAAAGCCATGAGAAGGTTACAAAGTCAAAATTTTAGGCTACATATATTATTAGAATAACTAAAATGAAGAAATAATGTTTAACGGCCATTGTATTTTCCAGAATACGGACGCGTATTTGATTTGACAGAAAATTACACAACCGACTTTCTATACATTTGGTTGTTATTATGTATTTAAGTAGTGAAAATTTCTTTACCAATTTTCGGTAAGAAGATTAATCGATAAAACGCCTGTTATCAGGAGTTTGTTATTTTGTTATCAACTACTTGAAATTACAGCATTATCAATCATAGTGTAATTGACTTGTTTGTCCGGAAATACAATCTGTATATGTTTATATTCAAATTTACTTCAAACATGTTTTCAGGCAGTAGGTAATATGTTGCGTTTAAAGTCAATCGTGGATTTAAATCGCAGGTTGACTCATTGTTGGTGCCATACAGAAAGTACAAGCCAGGTTCATAGCCTTGTTTTTATTATTCACAAAGTACAAGGCATGACAATACATGTTACTGTGCTGCTAAGTTATACAGAGTACAAGGCATGACGATACATGTTATTGTGCTGCTACTATACACAACGTACAAGGCATAACGATAGATGTTACTGTGCTACTACGTTACACAAAGTACAACGCATGACGATAGATGTTACTGTGCTGCTAAGTTATACAGAGTACAAGGCATGACGATACATGTTATTGTGCTGCTACTATACATAAAGTACAAGGCATGAGAATACATGTTACTGTGCTGCTACTATACACAAGGTACAAAACATGACGATAGATGTTATTGTGCTGCTACTATACACAAAGTACAAGGCATGTCGATAGATGTTCTTGTGCTGCTACTATACATAAAGTACAAGGCATGACAATACATGTTACTGTGCTGCTACTATACACAAAGTACAAGGTATGACAATACATGTTACTTTGCTGCTACGTTACACAAAGTACAAGACATGGCAATACATTTTATTGTGCTTCTACTATGCACAAAGTACAAGGCATGCCAATACATGTTACTGCGCCGCTACTATACACAAAGTACAAGACATGACAATACATGTTATTGTGCTGCTACTATACACAACGTACAAGGTATGACAATACATGTTACTATGCTGCTACTACACACAAAATACAAGGCATGGCAATACATGTTACTGCGCCGCTACTATACACAAAGTACAAGGCATGCCAATACATGTTACTGTGCTGCTACTATACACAAAGTACAAGGCATGCCAATACATGTTACTGTGCTGCTACTATACACAAAGTACAAGGCATGCCAATACATGTTACTGTGCTGCTACTATACACAAAGTACAAGGCATGACAATACATGTTACTGTGCTGCTACAATACATAAAGTACAAGGCATGACAATACATGTTACTGTGCTGCTACTATACACAAGGTACAAGACAAGACTCTAAATAATTATGTTGTTACCATACATAAGATGCAGGTATCCCCGTAAATTAACCTACTGTTACAATACACAAAGTGCAAAACAGTCGTGGACTGTAGTGCAAGACTGTACTATAATAAAACGTTATTACATATAAACTGCAAGAGACAAAGACCACATTTAAAAAAAACGTGTTGGTTGAAATACAAACATGACAAAACTGTCGTTTTACTTTGAGCTACTATATGCAGAGTGCAAGGAAGTAAACTGACTAAACTTGTTACTGTTATACATAAGATGCGAGCGAGCCTGATTATTTAGTTATTCATGTACTTAATTTCAAAAATTAATAATTGATTAACTATATACATATTTATGTTGCGTTCTTGCTTTTTGTATATAGTAGTAACGTTTTATATATATAGTAGGACCGACTCCTTCTTGCACTTTGTGTATAGTAGCAACATGATGAATAGTAAAGCGACTGAGAAAGAGTGATTGTGTGAGTGAGTAGGTGTGTGAGTGTATGTGTGTGAGTGAGTAGGTGTGTGAGTGATTGAGTGAGTGAGAGAGAGAGAGTGTGAGTGATTTGGATACTTCGTATAATTGTTTGATCTTACAGATCGACGGCCAGGCACAGCTAAATCTGCTGACGCAGGCTGCAGGAGACCGTCTGAAGAAGTGCCGGGAGATCCTGCACAGGAACAAGGCTGAGATAGAAGCCTCTCATGCACAGGGCCCGGCAGGAGGCGCTTCTGCCTCGGACTGCTGCGACAACCTCGGCCAGCTGGAGTACGACCCGAGGTTCCTGCAGCAGATCGTCAACGACACATGCGCTACATTTACTGCAGGTACTCGAAGCTGAAAAGAAATCGCTATGCTTGATGCAGCACCATGTATTGTTCTCTTCCTCTCTCTCTCTCTGTCTTTCTTCTGTTCTGGACGGGATGACGGGATGACATGAATTGCATCACAAAGCAGTTTAACCCAAAAAGGAATGGCTGTGTTACGTTGTCTTATTCTCTTTGTGACTCAAGCTGACGCCGAAGCTTATGTTGATCGTCACATTCCCTTGCCTAGTTGCCGGTGCGACAAATACAATCCGCCCGCACGTCTACAACATCATGAAGTCCAACTCACACGAGATGTCCGGGGTGACCTGGCAGTATTATGGTGCCAAAGAGGGCGAGTATCACCAGTTCCCCAAGAACGACAGGTTTTGTAATGAAAGCGCCCACATATTCAGGTACGGAAATATTTTTCCAGTAAACATTCTTCACACCAATACAATTCTCTAGAAGTAAAATGTAGGTGTGTTCATACATATTATTAAAATTTATTTAAATCATGATTTCAAGGACAACTTGTACATGGCAATCTTCCCTGCTTATTCCCCTCTAAAATACTAGAAACTGGTACGTCAGCGCCGCGTCGCCCAAGAAAAAGAATGTTGTGATCGTCATAGATATCAGTGGGTCCATGAATACTGCACATAGGATTGACCTGGCCAAACAAGCAGCTTTGACGGTCCTTGATACTCTAACAGCGAGGGACTGGGTGAGTCTGTAGTAAACGCTGGTACATGTGGATTGGTACGGGTGGATTGATAATGGCAGGAATTTTCATCTCTCCGTGGATACAATGATGGGAAATCGCGACTGTTCAAATACGTACACAGCGGGCTGAATTAATGGCGTCTTCTTGAAATCTTAATTTTCCTAAAAAAAAAGAGGTCAAATGGGGTTGAAAATCTGCATCAGTTGTACCCAGCCACTTGTATAGAGTATAGTGGATTTCTTAAGCTAACCGAAATCTTTCACAACGCCGTCGTGCTGCATCAAGATAGTTAATTCCAGCTGGTTGGGTTGATATGTATGGTGTCATGGATTCATTTTCACTGGCAACATAAGTTGATATTGTATGACGCACACTTTTCAGGCAGGAAAACCACATTAATGACGTCATATTATGTCAAAATGACACTAAAGTTAGTGTAATGATTTTACTCCACGGGTATATCACCCTTTAAACATTTGGTGTTCAAACCATTTGTAGTTTAGGAGTTACGTATACAGAGGCCGGCCTCGTTGTTTTGTACAATATACATTGTTCAATCGCCAAGGGTACCGGTAGCCCTTTGTAACAATTCGGCTAGTTGAGAAGCCCTGTCTCTATGTCTTTATACCTAATTCGATGTATTCAAGTTGAGATACAAATAAATCAAATGATTTCAATCTGTATCAGGTAGGAGTGGTGTCCTTTAGTAACGAAGCAGAAACACCACATGGCTGTTTAGGAGACAGTCTGGGAGAAGCTAACCCTGGTAACATCGAGATCATGCGGGATTTCATCAACAACCTTCGCCCTTTTTGTGAGTACAGTTTTTTGATGAAAATCTTGGTAGTTTGAGCAATGGTGGACCCAAGCATTGTACTATTATCATTTTTTAAACCTTGATCAAGAAGGTAGGTATATTATATATGGGGGTTGTAGATTTTTTAAATCCTATATAATTCGAAGGTCAAGGTCAATTAAAGGTAATCTAATCTAAACTTGGCACGAAAAGTGTGGAATATCCAACTTCATTCGATCATATTTCAGCTGTTTCTGTATCAATTAAAGCATTATATATTATTGAAACGCTTGTGTAATTTCCGTTCCTATGAACCAAACTCATTGTTATCGTAAACCCATGGAACGAATGTAGTGCATCTATAATTTGTTATACTGTTTGCTTATTTATTTATCATTTGATTCAGTGGCAACGTACTACAGCAAGGCATTCGAAAAAGCATTTGACATATTCCACGATGCCAAGCAAAAGAAGCCGGTGAGTAACTTATTTTGATACAAAGTTCTCTTTTGAAGAGATAAAGTTGTGTTATAGGCCTCACAGACCACCACCTATCCAATTTTGTTGAAAATATAGTATCTGCCTATATTTCGATGTTCTAAATATATTTTATTAAACCTCCCATCGCAAAAATTATAATCAATTATGATGATTTAACCACTTATATTAATTAACTATGTAATTTTGTACTCATGTGCCTCGAGCTGCCCCTTGAACACTTGAAAAGCGGCCGCGGCTGATAGTGTAACTGATCAAGGTTAAAGAAAGGTCGAAGACTCGTGCTTTAACATGGACAAAAAATACGTACATTATGGTACATTAAATACAGCACTCTTGCAAGACATATTCGTTGTATAGACTCTTCAAAGTCACTCGAATGTTTGTGTAGAATGAAGTTCGGTCTTATTAAATATTTCTGGAGCTGTATTTCTATTTCTTTGTATTATTCAAATTTAGTTGCAGCACGATGGTGCTGAACTATAAATTTGGATTTGTATCTTGGCAGGAACAATTTTATGACAGCGACAACGTCATAATCTTCCTGACAGACGGACAGCCTTCAGACCCAAAGAATGTTCTGGACCAGATCACTGAGGGCCAAAGTCGCATGGTGAGAAATAAACATTATTAGACGGCAATTCCATGCTCAGGGTATTTTCAGGTGTCCATAACTGTAAAAAAATTTATCTAAAACAGCCTTTTTCTCAGAAAACTAGTATGTCATGCATGTCGGTATTTTCCTTGTTTCCTATCGCATGAACCTTGCAGGACCGGACTGTACACATCTTCACCTACGGTCTTGGCGACGATCTCGTAGACGCCTACAGTGGCTGGTGCCCTGATCCCAGTGATAGGCAGTGTACAAGCTTTTTTGTCCCAGATATATTGGCAGGTTTCCTTCAAAATACAAACAGCATGAAGGCTTTGAAATTCCTGGCTACCATCGCAGATCAGAACAACATACAGGTCCCGGACGCAGTGACGTGGACGGTTAGTAACATTTGTTTAACATTAACACTAATGCGGCATTTGCTTCACTGTGTGGGTTCATGTTATAAGAGATACCAAAATCAACATTGGATGATATTATTAATCTATTTGTATTATTCCCCGTGCCAAACCCCCTCCCCCCCCAACTGGACCTCTGAGAAGAGCGGTCAAATTGTTAGGACGACAGGGCTGTCCTGTATAAACAGATGATTTTAATTCATCTATTTATGATAGTATCATATAATCAACATAGGCAAATATACCCTGATGTTATCAAACATAAAAAGTATTTTTTCAAAGTAAGCAATTATTCTCACATTCTTTTTCTTCTTTCTCTAAACTCAACTTTCTAACCACAACCTATTTTTTGTACAAGGTCTTTGTGTTTCGTATTGGTCACTTTTGTCATTGGGTTGGGTGGGGCATACTGTTATACTACTTAATCTGTATTTCTGTATTTTTTTTATTTTGTTTATTTAAGTATAATCTGCGTTAAATTTTCTTCTTTGTTGTTTCTGTTAGTGGTGGCGTTGATAAGTTTTTTTTTTAATTCAACCTGCGCCACCACGTTGCATTTGTTTTTGTCGTAGGGAAATAAATAAAAAATTAGCTGACAAAATTGTAGCCTCTTGCAATCTGCATACAAACCCCAAAGACACTTTGTAATTACGTTGTACAAATTCCCTGACTTAGAACGAAGACTGCAGACAAAGCACATATGGCCCGTGCTTTGCCTCTGGCAGGGACCCGCAGGGAGTCGGTCCATATGGCAGAACTGATAACGTAGGTGAGTATTCAAATCTCTAACAGCGAAGTGTTTATAGAACTACTAGTATCTCCACCAGGACATCGGGACCTATCAATTTAGTATCGTTAGCTAAGCTAGGGACACGAACACTATAAGAATATGAAGATTGCAGGAATTGTATATCAAATATAGATATCAAATCTCATTGCTTCCCGCATCCCTTTTACCCTAATTAGATGGGGGGGGGGCTAAAACCGACTAAAAACCTAGTCTAGATTTGGATTAAATGTGTTCTGATTGGTACTGATACGGACTAAAATGTCATTTGTTCTAAAACATAAAGGTGACGGCCAGGGAGAGAAGCTAACGGCAATGATGGGAAGCTACTACGACTTCTTCCAGTCGGAGCCAGAGCCAAAATTTTCTGTCCCGACCAAGGATGAACATCTTGGTTAGTATAGCCAGCTAAATACCTACTACTATATCAATGGTGTCTTATATTACTATACCAATGGCCCTTGAATATTGTCTTCTGGTATAGTTATTTGGGATGCAACGATTATACTCTAGCCAATACATTACTGGGACAGGCGATTTTAGTAACATAAGAATGTCTTCACCGAGAATAGAACGACCTGGCCGGTCGTGTGCATGTCCGCAGCCGCCTTACTTGAGTTCCCGGTGGTCGATTGATTGATTGACGCAAATTTTCAATTTTCGAATCTAAATCATCAACTTCGTTTATCTACCGTTGTATTGTTTTCTTTGCAGGGTTAACAATAACGGGTGCTATCCGTACCGCTGACTCGAATGGTGTGTTCTTCGGCGTCACGGCTGTTGACATCTCCATGGACATTGTGTTTAACGAGATTGTCAACTTTAACCTCGGCTTGTACTCCCACGCCTTCCTGGTGGACAGAGAAGGTAAGATCGTACCTGAAAAATTATTTCTACAGGTGTTTCAAACCTGCCTAAACTCAACGTGTAAAATCATTTTTAACGAACCGTCACTAACTGATTGATATACAGAAAAATACATTTCTTGTTCCTCGGCTTTTTGACAGACGGTCGAGTCCTCCTCCACCGAGACCTCCCTAAACCCATGGAGTGGCCGACAGATCCGACTTTTCTCCATCTGAATGCGATGAAGGGAGAGCTGCCGGATGATGAAGTCACTAAGATCTTGAATGGGGAGAGTGGAAGCTGCTATGTCAACGATGTAATCGATTACAACATTATCCTTCATGGAGCATAAATATTAAGAACAACTGTGCATTTCAAAATTTTAATAAGGTTACCTTGCTGTTCTATAACATATAAAGAGTAGGCAAAAGGAGTGTTTAAATGAGGACTTGTAGCATCTGTTATCAAGGGAGAAAGGTAAATCAATAAATAAATCGTGAAGAAAATCAACTTTCTAACACCACAGGTGAAAGTTCCAGTTACTCGCGGAGACGCCCAGTTTGACGGCGTTTTCACGTTAGTAAAGCCGGCAAACTTCTACTACGAGTCGATTCCAGACTCCAAGTACAGCGTCGTGCTCTGTCTGTTTGAGGAGGATAGAACCATCACTGTTCCAAACCAGGTAGGTGGTTGACAGGTTAAATGTATGGACATCATGTCCTTGCCTAACCAATGTAATTTTGTTTGGCATTGGCAAACGTATGACATCTAATTTATCATAATAATGTAATACCGTTCTTACACTCTGTAGGTGAATCCAGAGAACGTTACAGAGTCAGTGTTTCACCAGCTGGACCCGGCCATGAACACAGACGTCTGCAGAATGTATAACAACTACGCCACTCAGGACGGATCTACTGTCATGGTAAGGCAGCGACATACCTTGTCTGTCAGTGCAGTATGATCACTTTGATGTATAACCTTCAACTGTTATTCCAACCATATTAGAAATACAAAATAAATCATGTAACTGGATTCTCTGTTATGTCAGACGCGCAGATGGCAAGTGATATTTCTAATCTATGAATGACTCTAAAACCTGTAACCTGTAAATAATCATAAGAACCGTCCCCTCAAGGATTTCTACTGATCCAGGTGTGAGGAGCTTTAATAAGTGCCAGCCAGCCATTCTAGGAAAGATACAAACAATCCTGCAGGGCAAGAGAGAGTGGCTATAACCGTATAATACCACTTAATGCTCTCCATCTTAAATCTGCACTCTGCTTCCTTAGTTTCCACCATATGCCTACACTGACCCAGTCGGCTACCTGAGCAGCGTGGAGACAGCTGTGGACGTTGCGAACATCGAACAATTTCTCAATGACGTTACTGGATCTGTGGACAATCCAGGTAAGTACCTAAAATGCATTAAATATGTAAATATAGATATATAAAGGCCATGTCAGTTTAATGCCTTAAAGTGCAATGACAATATGCGTAGAAGTGACCAAGAAAATCTGATGCATCTGACGAACTACCAGTAAAAATATGGCAATATATGAGGATACAAGTATATATCTGTATACAATTCGAATTTCTTATGAGTATGATACGCATGTATGCTGATAATTCTTGAAAAAAAATCACATAATACACCCAGGACTGGTAGAAGGTGTCCGAACTGATGTGGTCCTGACGGCTGCAATTGAGCAGTACTGGAGGCAGAATGCTTCAGACTCAGTATGGAGGTAATCTATATTTTTTTCAAAATCTGACCATTAGCAATAGTACAATATAGCTTTATGTAATTCTGTAGCAGAATGAAATCATTTAAAATAATGCTTTCCTTTTAATCATCTTCCGACAGATACGTGGGCACCAGAAACGGGATGTTCAGAATCTTCCCTGGAATCGCCGTGGACAGGCGGTATGACCCAACCCAACAGGGATGGTGAGATATAATGCCATTTAGTAGTTTAGGGGGGTCAACGTGGGGTGAAACCACCGTGTGAGGTTAGAATTCCATTTTCGTCTCTTTCTTCTCATTCCAACCCTTCTTACTTCCTTTGGTGGAAATAACCACGTAGATTTGGTTATGGACGTAAGTCCCGTTTTTACAGGACGGGTGAGGGAATCGTCCGAGCAGCCTTTCTTGTAAAGTAGTAAAGTTTCCCTATGTTTCTGAACTAGGGAGACGAGATGCTGCATCAGTGCCCAGTGACATTGCACTGAGCAAACTCGTTAAAATGCTGTTTAGCACATATAAGCCACATGTAAGTCAATTTTAGACATAAATTATGTTTTGTTTGGACGCGTATTTTAGTCTTTTTTAACATGATGACTATTAATTGATACACACATGATTTTTACAGGTACAAGCGCGCCTTGAGCAGACCTAACGACTACACCTTCTCCCGTCCGGTCCCCAGTCCGTTCGGCGGAGGCAACATGGTCACCATCAGCAGAGTTATCGCTAACAGTGGGTATGTATTGTATCCAGAACGCGTGGACAAGCATGATTCTGGATATTCCACGTGTATCCAGCACCGTGCTTGGAGCAAATCTACCACTGTGGCAATAAACCTGTATTTATGCTCCTGGAGAACCGGGCCTGATGCTAAGTTCGCTCTTTCTTAAGTCCGTTACCGATGCAAAATATGGCTAGGCTGATCTTAATAAGTTAATCCATTCAGGCATAGAACTGGATAGGCACGGGTCTGAATATTATATAACTAATAAATTAAACTATAAATTATAGTACATTGCCACAACTAACAGTGCATCGAATCAGCATATATTTGTCACCTAACAAAAGTCGGCCTCATTATTTTGTCACTTTACCAAGGACTGAGTCTCAACTAATTAAAACAAATGTCTTCCTTCCAGTACTCAGATTCTAGGCGTCATTGCAGCTGACATAATCGAAAGGCAATACTATTCCCTGTTGTACTCGGAGGTGAGAATGGCTTTTTACAAACCATCTTTATTTAATACATCTAATATTTTGTAAATGTGAACATCAGCCATCCTATTTGCGATAATCAGCTACTATTTTATTAATCGAATTAAGTAATAACAAAAACACATAAATAACTGCATTGCGCTTAACCGTTCATTCGGAGTTTTTAAAATCTGACAAAACTTTACAGATACCTGATTGTTTATCGGCGGAGTTTGACTGCTTTCTACTTGACGATAGTGGGTAAGTTTTGATTTCAAATACCAAGATTTCTAATTGCTGCTTTAAAGATATTATTTTTAATTGAAGATGGCAACGATACTTACTCCGAAATTTTGCATATTTCCGAATAAGGTTTGTAACCCCTTTACGTAATTCAATAATTGTCTTTTTACACACGCAATGAAAGGTACTTTATGGACCTGCCGACAGCACCTAGCACGGAGCACGATCACCTGACCAACAAGTTTCCTTGGCTGGCTAATGAACTGGTGTCTAGAGGAGGACTCCTGATGGTAAGATTTTAATTAACGCTAAAAGATTACCAAACGAAGTGAAAAACGCAGAATTGATAATCATAATCTCCATCAGGCAATCCTTTTTACTACATGATATTCTTCAACCATTCAATTACAATTATTTTAATGAATGGATAATTTAGACTGATGATTGAGATTTAGCCATTAATGAAATTTCTTGCATTCTACAGTCAGGATTGTGTAACAGCTACGTTACCCAGGATTCCCAGTTGTTCTACGACACTTCCGGATTCACCGGTCTTCACGTCACTACCGGCAGCGACCCGTGTACCCAGTTCTCCATGTACCCAATTACCAACACCAACACATTTTTGTTGGTTCTGCACAACCGCCAGACCAACAACTGCCAAGATAGCCAAACACAGGTTTGAAAAATAAGTTTTGTGCAGCCCACAGAAGTTTTGTGTACACACTGAAAGAAACATCTACGGGTTTATCTTGAATTGTTAAATCATTTTAAATCGATAATTGGATTGACTGCTTCAACCGTTAGAATTTTTTTGTCTCAAAGACAGTATCACATAGAATCCATTACGAAACTAATGTATGTTTTATTTTGTTATATGTTTATAGCTACATGGTAATCAATGCACACGCAAGGCAAACAGAGGAAACGATACCATGTTTGCTGGCTTTATACTTGGCGAAATTGCAAAAAAAAAAAACATTTGATTTCTTTTTTTTTCTAGGATTGTTCCTGTGATAAAGATTGCCAGTCGTGTGATGCAAGTGTTCAGTCTAGTTGTCAGGTAATGCGTGTTATTTGCTTATATGCAACAGCCATGGGTAATGGTTGTTATTCAGCAAAACCCATAAACCACAACTGGCCAATGGTATTACGTCCTTATAAACAAGATAAGAATGCCGACTCCTAATTGGCCAAGGCATTCTTTAACCACAGCATCCGCATTTCGTCATGTTATTCACTCTTAGCTACGTCATTTACCGATGTATTTACTATTTTAATAGTCCCACTATTCTCTCCCTGTTTGCAGTGTCCCTGTTCGTGTCCATGGGACCATGAGTCCTGCACAAACGGAATCCTGGGTGTCTTGACAGATATACCCTGTCCTCGTAAGTAGAACCATTATTTTGTCTTTAAAGTATTCTCCAAAGAAAGGCTTAGGGCAAGGCAGAAACTGTAATGATTTTTGAATGCACATTGCTTTCTTATGAAAGTCCGTCACATCATTTTTGACTATACCATATGCATTTAAGCTCCCCGTGAAGTCCAAAGCAGCCAAGGAGCAGGGCAGATAGGCGGATCACCCCCGTACCAACCTGACCCATCTGTACCTGAGTGCGAGGTGCCGTGCAGTGCACAGTAAGCGATGTCCATTAATGTCTGTACAGTTACATTAAATATGTCTATCCATCCATCGGATATGCTCATATATCGGCATGATAACGGCATAATATGTCAGCAATGCATTACATAAACTTTGACAGATTGCCCATAGTCCCTACTCGAAAATAGCTGACCTACAATATATAGCAGAAGGGATTGATGACATACTTGTAAGCTTCAATATCTGACGGTTTCATGAGGACATCTGTACATCACAGGCCTGACAAACCCACCTGTGAGGCTTTGCCCCACTGTGGCTGGTGTGAGGAGTTGGATTTCCCAGTCTGCAAAGAGACCTGCGCTCCGTAAGTTACTAAATTGAATATCTGACTTTAACTGCCAGCTGATATCTTTGCCTTCTAAAAATCAACAATCACTGTCGTTTAGTATTGCACAGTACCTATATTTTTTGTAAACATATTTATTCTTTGCATTAATCTCTGTAACAAGAACTACGCCACAACCAACGACGGAAGTTGCGACAACGACAACGGAAACTACACCGGAACCAACAACAGTTGCCACGACTACATCAGAAACAACAATGGAAACAACAACAGATGCCACAACGACAACAAAGACAACACTGGAGACAACGGCAGATGTCACAACGACAACAGAAACAACAACGGAAACAACAACAGATGCCACGACTACAATAGAAACAACACTGGAGACAACGACAGAGGAGATCATAACAACAACCGCCACTCCACAGATTGGTATTTTCCGAAACGCTTTATTTCATCCACTCAAAGCTCTATATATACGTACAAATTAAATATAAAGGATGTGATGGTGTAGTCAATTTACATATAGATAAAACGCTTACAAGAGAGTTTTCTAAAATTCTGACTGTCCACAATTGTGTTTTAGGACTTTGGGCAAGTACATGTTTGCGGAGCTGTTTACTATGCCAATATCTGAAATGAAATAATTACTGTAATCTGTAATAATGTAATCTAAACTTATGTCTTGTTTTTCTCCAACGCCAGGACCCCCCGCAGACTGCACGGCCGTTCCTGCCGGCATGTACCCAGACCCGTATGACTGTACCAAGTTCTACCAGTGCACGGGGGTCCCAAGTAACCCGCTACCATTACACATGCCCTGCGCCCCGGGAACGCTCTTTGATTGGACCCTCTCTGTCTGCACGTTGACATCGCATTGTACAACCAGTAGGTGTATAGGAAATTGTATTCTACATCTTCAATTTCGTACTTCCTCCCGTACTCATTTCGTTGAGCATGTACCGATTCCATTGACGTGTCAGTGTTTATGTACAGAGAGAGATAGAGATAGAAAAATAGGAAGCTAAAGATAGAAATAGAGAAATAGACAGATTGACAGAACAGAAAGAATGATCCCACGGCTACGTCTTCATTAATTAAGGAATTTAAGCATATCCAAAGTAGCTTGAATTGTATTTTGTATTTCCCACAGCTGTTGTGGCTTATATAACTCTTCCACCAACAGTTGCCTACCCCACAACACAACCATCAACGGTCAGCCACATAAATCTTCAAACAACTGATGCCACAACGACCATTTCCCCAACCTCTCCGGGCCCCGTAGCGACATCACCATCTGCGGTCTCCATAACTACTTCTCCATCAGCGGGGTCCTTAGCCACATCACCATTTGTCGGCTCCGTGACAACTTCATCATCTGTGGGCTCCGTGACTACTTCAGCATCTGCGGGCCCCGTAACTACACCAACATCTGCGGCCTCAGTAACTACACCAGCATCTGCAAGCCCCGTAACTACACCAACATCTGCAAGCCCCGTAACTACACCAACATCTGCAAGCCCCGTAACCACACCAACATCTGCAAACCCCGTAACTACACCAACATCGGGGTCCGTGACTACTTCAGCATCTGCAGGCTCTGTGGCTACTTCAGCATCTGCGGGCCCCGTAACCACTCCAGCATCTGCAGGCTCCGTAGCCACTTCGCCATCTGCGGGCTCCGTAGCCACTTCGCCATCTGCGGGCTCCGTAGCCACTTCACCATCCGCGGGCTCCGTAGCCACTTCTCCATCTGCGGGCTCCGTAGCCACTTCAGCATCTGCGGGCTCCGTAGCCACTTCGCCATCCGCGGGCTCCGTAGCCACTTCGCTATCTGCGGGCTCCGTAGCCACTTCGCCATCTGCAGGCTCCGTAGCCACTTCGCCATCCGCGGGCTCCGTAACCACATTGACATCCGCGGGCTCCATGGCCACATTAACACTTGCCGGCCCAGGAACTCCTTCAACAGCTTCGGGCTCCGGAACTGCTCCAACAGCTGCGGGCACCGTAATAGACATGTCGGCGTTCTTCCCTTGCATGTTCATTCCTACCGACGTTACACCCCAGATGCAGCAGGAAGTGGCGGACAGTTTCTTGGCTTCTCTTCGCGCCGCTCTCCAAAACAGGGGCATCTCGGTACCCCAGCAAGCCATTCAAGTCGTGCAAGTTGGAAGAGTAAGTTTCGTCTTGCATTAGTCATTCAATTGTATGTAATTGTGTTTGGTATTTGGCCGCACGCCTCTGTGTTTGTGTGTGTGTGTGTGTGTGTGTGTGCGCGCGCGCGCGCGCGTGTTTGTGTGATTGCCACTTAATTCTCAGATACAAAGTCTAAGTACATCTAATTCATTTGTTTTCGTAACCCATTGAGACAAATTTAATGCGTCAGAAATCTAATATCAGGGAGAATCCTTTTCTCACCCGTGTGTCATACAACCTGGTCCATCCTTGATACTCAATACCACATGTAATCGCCATATTCAATCTTCCCTTGAACACAGGACACCATTGACTTCACGATACAAGACACAACAGGTAACCAGGACCTTACTGCCTTACAAAACACCATTCATGATATCCTCTCGTGGGACGAACAATTCACCATAGGCCATAACCTGGATGGAGAACACGTCGAGTACAGAGCGGCAAATCCTGAAGACGAGGTCAACAACACGTGAGTACATCTGTACCTATATATTGCTGTAACGTTAACCGCTGTAGTTCCACTATAGCCTTGTTGTAAGTCCCGTTGTAATTTTGCTGTAGGCATGTTACAGCTATAGCTTGCTGTTGATACACTTTAGTGATTATACGCCAAAAAGCAGTTACTCAAGCAACTGGATATGATTTTGAAAACGTTAGACGCTTCATCTAGTATCCACTAGCTTTCATCAGTGACTGAGAGACCAGAGGGGAAATGCAGGTTTATAAGCACGAACTATTGATCGATAGGCAAATCATATCCAGTTGCTTGAGTAACTGCTTTTTGGCGTATCGTATTACCTGGATGTCTAACCTTCATCGACGTTTAGTGATTATAATTAGTACAAAAAATTATCTGTATTTTATCATTTCTTTGCATTATAATTATATATTAAAATGAAATAACTCACGACTTTCTTAAAGGGTAAAGTTTGAGATCAGCTTGGGAGAAATGAACGGGAATGATGTCAATCTCGACGACGTTCTGGAGTCGGATTTCACTATTCGTGACATGTTGGAGCAGGACATCATCAACTTTGTTACCACTACGCTCGGGCCTTCGTCTGTCGCCACTTTGAACTTGGACAACATATGGATAGAAAATGTACGTAATAGGCTTTGATATATTAAATTTGCGGAATATTTACTATGATCACATTCACGAGATTCTGCTTTTGATGTTATGCAGATTTTGAAACGACACGCGAAATACATGATGGTATTCGTGCCTCATGTGTTCTACGAAATAACGGGTAGAGCATTTTTGTTGAAGATTGAAAATTGAAACTAAAGTAACTCGGGGCAAGTTACGTTTGAGCCTCTATCTCTTATGGATGGTCTCGTGGTGCTTCAGATTGCCGCAGGTCATCCATACCTAACGATTGTTTTATTTTCATTTTGTGAACAGAACCACTGTACCTTCAGCATCAGCGTCCCTCTAGACCAACTGCATGCAATGGAAGCAGAAGCAAGGAAGCTCGTGGACAACATAGGAAACTTCCTCATCCATGCCGGTAGTCTTCAGGTGACTGAAGTGGATTTCATGACCACCGAGACATGCGACTTCTGCCCTCCTATCTGTGAACCGAGGTGAGGGGTTCTATGAAAATACTAAAGAGGTCTTAACATTTAGATCATCTTTCCTAATGTTATTTCAGAGACTCTTCGGCAGCTGCAGAAATTAACAACTTGTGAACTAATCCGTTTATCCAATTCAATGTTGTACGTTAAGACTTTCTGTTACTCACCCATTGTCTTCACATTCCTACATGATCATGTCGTTTAGGTATTAGTAATTCAGAAATGATGATTCCGGTTCCATTTTTTTGTATTGAAGAGATGCAGAAGCGTGCTATCTGCATACCTCGTGCCAATGGTGTGTGTTTGACGGTGAGCCTCAGTGCGGAGATGACTGCTTGCTGCAAGAAACGTAGGTTCGCTTTACAGATGATTCAGCTGAAAAACTTATACGGGGTTGAATGTTTTGCGACCGTTTGTTCATTAAGTTGGTGCACGTACCTATATGTTCTGGTGCTGACAGTTCCCCCGTATGCTAATGAGTAAAATATCTGTCTCAACGACGTTTACGGGGGACGCAATGTGCTAAAAATCATCATAAGACTAGGAGTGTCTTCTAAACCATGTATAGAACCAAACCTCACGTAAAAGAATGGAAGCAGGACACCTGTATGAAATCAGCAACGTTCAACTTGTATTCTCTTCTATGTTAGGGAATATGAGTTGAGTGCATTTTGCCCCTGTCTTCCTGAGCATCCGGGTTCCCAACAGCAACTACAAGACAGTTTTCGTGTCCAAGGACTTCAGCTTCTGCGAGACAGGTTTGGTGGATGGGACTCGGATAAAACAATCAACAATATCACCATCGCAGGCGTAAGTGTTTGTATATGAATGAATGAATGAATGAATGAATGAATGAATGAATGAATGAATGAATGAATGAATGTTTATTATTTTGCCATTGCGATCAATATGCCGCCAAGCCCATATGGGCTTATTAGGCACCGACAAATACAAAATCAAAACAACTCAAAAGGTACAGAGAATCAGATGTAACATAAATTATAGCTTAACATAATATATAATAAATACAGGAAATTAAGTAGTACTGGTCATATACAGAAATCAAATCAAATGTAACATAGATGTATATGTTGTACGCTTCCAACAAGTTTTAAACGCTTCCAACAGGTTTAAGATTGTTCTGAAATACGTCATTCCTCGAGCTGATACTTCACATTAAGTTAAGTTAAAGAGCCTTCCCGCGTCAAGTGACGCATAGGGCGGCGCCCATCTCCGTTCATTAGCACTGGGCCACACACAGCAGTCACTACAGCAGGGGGCTAGTCCACTGGTAGTGGTGTGTGTTTAACTCCCATACTCTTCTCCAAATGCTGAGTGCTGAGCAGAGAAAGCAGTATGTACCATTTCTAAAATCTTTGGTATGACTCGGCCGGGGATCGAACTCACGACATACAGAATGCAAGGCGAGCACTTTACCCACTTGGCCATTGCACCGGTTATACTTCACATGTCGGGGGTTTATTTGAAGAGATTTATATTCCTGTTGCAGCCAAACATCACTTTCTCAATACGAAGCAGCATGCAACAGAAGATCACACCTGGCATCATCAGCTTTCTCAGCAACAGTTCCACGTGGGATGGCATTATCATTAGCGATGGCGTCAACCAATACCAGCTTATGGAGCCGCTCGACTATACCGAGTGAGTACTATTTGCTTTGTTGACATACGTCCTTGCCACTCTCTGGAAGTTTGCCACTCTCTGGAAGTACATACCTCATAAACACAATATCTTAAATGGAGAGTTTTTAAAGTTGCTTTTTGTTTGGTATCGTCGCCTAAAGTGTAAAGACAAACAAGCGAATGTCATCAGGCAATTCAATATTATGCTCTAAAATGCTGGTAGTTTTGTCTTTTGTAAGTTACTTTTCTGTTTGCTATTCCTGCAGCATGGATGTAACAGTGCATTTCAACAACGTGGACTTTACCAACCTGGTTACCCAACACTCAGTCGCAGTGGATCGGCTGCTTCCTGCCCTCAAAACCGTGCTGACGAGTATAGGTGTCTCCCATTCTTGCGTGGCTTCAACAAAGCTGTCACAGAGAGGACAGGTATGTTTATATGCATTAGTCAAACGATCCACTCTGTGCACTAAATCAAAGCAAAACATTGTTGTTTTTATTGACCTTGAAATAAACGCGAGTTTTTTTTATTTTTATTTTTATTCACAGAACTTCCTCCAATTCACCATGTCAAGAGAACGGGACAGCTCAGGCTCAGTTAACTTGACTGAAGAAGCAAACAGGATTAAGAATGCCGTCAGCAGGGGAGAATTCATCTTAAACCTTAAGCCTGTGAGTATAACATTATATGGCATCTATAAAATGTTATCACATATCAGTACTTTGAATATATATATTATCGGATTCCACTGTGAGTAAAAACGGGAAAATAAGTATGGTTTGCATTTTCTTCAATCTATTGTTTTAGAGTAGTTTTAGCTTTTTTTTTTACTACAAACATGTATATAGATTGTCATCTGCTCACCTGTACGTAGCCCGATCATCATTGTACAATAAAGGTTATTTATTAATTATATTGTTCACATTCTATTAAAACCCTTTCATGTACTATACAGTTTTGAAATACGTTATCGTGTGTTTACAATAATGATTGTTGAAACAAACTATCAACATGGTTTAGTACACACTACAAGGAATTATATATCAATACATGTGACTCTTGCAGGGATGGCCAATAGGTACAAGTGTCAGCTTCGAGGGGAATTTTGACAGCATCTGCCCACAAGTGAACCCGTGGAGCCCGAGTGGATCGTATCCACCTGGCATGTGTGCCTGTCCAACAGAAGGCAGCATTTCCCTTGTGGTAAGCTGAGGACATGTCATTTCTGTAGTTTCAATGAATGCATGATGAATGAAGACCTTTATTGTACACACATACCCACAGGGTTAAGTACAGGTCACAGTAAAAGGATGGTATATAGATAATGTTACATATATACATCGTCAAGTAACTATAATTAAGTAAATTAAATAAATTAGGTTTAAATTCTGCTACCAGCCAGATGAGACATGAATACTATGGTTTAACAGTAAAAAGTTATCAAACTAGTAACGTACCTGCCCTCCATTTTAGTACCAGGACCCGGCTGGCAACGGAGGACTCTCCACCCAGGATAAGGTCGGGCTGGCCGTTGGCTTACCGATAGCCCTGGCGGCTCTTGCGGCCCTTCTGGTACTGCTGATGTTCTATCTGAAGAAGAAGGGTTCGTACCACCCGCCCACAGCCAGGCGCCGCAGGAGGGTCGTCTCCCCCGTAGTGCAGTCCTTCGAGACCAACATCTACAGCGTAAGACTGTTATAAGTCTATCTAAATAAAGTTGTTTAATTTGTCTTAAAAATTGTAAAAGTAACAAATTAAACTCTATACAGAAAAAAATTAGGACATTGATGATGATGCTTATTTTGAAGATGGTTGTGTTTTTGAACTTCATTGATATTCATAGTGTGTATATACTTTGCTACGTTCAAATGCGTTGTATTCAAATGAGCTATTTGCTCCTTATTCATAATTCAACTCTCATAAAGCTGCCGCGTATAGTTTCTTCAATACATTAGTCATTTCTTAGTTCTTTTCTTTAGTCATTCATTCATTCATTTCTTTATCCACAGGCCTCCATTGACGACAACCTAAGTCACCAAGTCGGCAAGAAGGGCCCCCAGCTGAATCGGTTCCGGGACCCAGACGCGGTGTACGGCCGCCTGTCCTACTCCCCGCCTCCCAGCACGGCCAGCTCTACTCTCACCAGCGAGATGTCGCTCCCCGGAACACCTGACATATTTTAGTACAAATCAGAACTTCATTTACAAAATCTACGAGGAAGTGCTAAAATGACATTCTTTGTTAAGATAAGACCTTTGGTGTGTGGCAAAACTGATATAATGCATGCCAATAAGATCATATTTGCATAATCAGTTTAAAAAATATATAATTCGTCAGTTAAACTCTAGTACGATGTTTGATGCAAATACATGACGTGTGCTAATCTGTGTTATCTTTCGTTGTCAGAAGCCAGTTGCCGTCTTCTTTTACTCTCTCAGTTTGTTGTTGCACGTCGCGAATCTCCAAATTGTGCCCTAAACGTGCGACTGGAGGCAGATTTGAAGAAAGCAAGTCCTTGAAGAAAGGAATGCTTTGTTTTACGATGAAAACCAGGACCTAAAGTTTTTCTTTCACTATGGCAACTAATCATCACATACATTAATATTGTCAATAACAGACGATTGCCAGTATGACAATAAATGATCTATGTTTTCACATGTTGTTAAATCAAGAGGATTTGGATGCTTCCGATTATACTGACTTAAGTTTTGACTATCAAGCAAACAGGGGCCTGGACTGTGAACAGGCTGCTAATAGCTTGATTTAATTAGGCTCATGTGTGTATGTTTGTTTGTTTCTTTGTTTGTTTGATTGATTGGACTTGTTTTTCAATGCGCCAGTAGTAGCATTCTAGAAATATTTGCATTGCTAAATTTGATAAAATCATACCTTCACGCTGAGATACTTCTGAAGAATTCATAGTCACAGTTGACATGCATGCTTCAAAGAGTGGTAGCCACTTTATAACATAATGAACAGATTAATATATCACCAGCTTGTTGCGTTTGGTTTTTTTTTTTAGATGTCAACGGACTTTAGAATATTGGACTGTGCATGTGGGTGGTTTGTCTATAATTGTTCAAACACAGTCATAATCTCCTAGAGCTTTGTGTTTTAAATACATAATACTTTTGCTTAGAGTAGAATAAATGCATGTGATAAAAGCTCTTTGTACATTTCTACTTTATTATAATGTCTAACACAATTGAAGCAGTTGTCATTCATGTAAGTGCTGGCTAGAATACACATGTAAAATTAACACTACAGTGAATACACGTAATGTAATTCAAATTCTTGATACATTTTGCAATCTACCTTATTTCAATCTTTATGATAACCAGTTCACTCAAAACTTATCATAACCATATATATCATAATTATTCTCACAAATGTTAGACACAACGTTTATACCACACTGCCTAAAATCAAAGTCATAAAAAGAAACCTATAACAGTACAACAAAAGTACACTTTATAGTTGCCATAAATTAATTGTGCTGAGTAGGTAAATCAATCTACGACAATGGCCACTTTTAACTGACCTTGTTTAAAGGTCCATTATTTGCAGATGTACAACGGTATATTCCGTATCCCAGAGAATAATTCATCTACAAATAACTAATAACGTATCAATCTTATTGCTGCAAAATGGGCGCTAATGGTAGAATGCAGTTAATCATTTAATCATGTACCGAGCACCTGAGCAAAGCCCAGCGGGTTATAATTGCCACTTGTGTGGTTGTTTGGCGATCATTGGTTACCAGGCGTAAATGATTTAACAAAACCTCTCTGTATACTCTGATTCCTCCTTGTATTTTAGATGATCTGACTTGTAATATACTCTTCTAGTATGTCTCTAGTCACTGCGAGCTCCGATATTTTTAGATATTTGTGTTTGACTGTTAAACATCCTAATCAGTGTAAAGCGTCCCCCGGGTGTGGAAATGAAATACCCCGAGTTGTTGGCAACTGAAGATCGGGCTGTGATTGTTTGCTCAAAAATTCTTGTCGACTCGAAAACTTCAACAAGTTTTTGTAAACTAGTCAAGCAGGTTCATGGTACACCGTAATGGTCCCAGAATATACCCACGGGGCAATATAAAAGCTGGGAAGCATTTTAATGTGCTTGTACCTGTGAGGACACTAGTTTTGCCGCTATGGCGATGACACTTATTCATCTGCTTATTTTGACGGCCCTGCTGAGTCTTTGTCAGGCAGACTTTAGCTCTGATTCCGTCTCCTCTGAGTGGATTCCCAAATCCAGCGGAGAGATGTTGGAGTTTGCAGAGGTCGAAACCGGGGAAAGACGACTGGCCAAAGCGTACGACGAGGAACCCAACTTTGAGATTCAGGTAAAACAATCATTTCTAGTCGTTACTAATCACGATAGCAATTACGTTGCTTAGTATTTAATGACTAGATCGTTTAGTTGAAAAATCGTTCATTCAGGGGGTAGGTATAGTGGCAAACTTCATTGCATAATAATTGCGAAGCTGGTGTGTTACTCCGAAGGGCGGTTATATTGGCTATACCGATACAGATAGAGATATCTAGCCCTTAGTCATTCAACCTGTTGTCATTAATATAGAATTTTGTTGATATTTTGATACTTTATCAATTGTATTGTAGTTTTATCACTACCAGCTAATAACATTTGTTACGTTACGATTGACGGTACTTTGGTATGAGAGTTAATTTGCAGGGTGGCTATTATCAGGGCTAATTATGTAAGTGGGTCACAAAACTAGTGTCTTGGTACATTCCCATTGTCTTTTTAAGGTTGACTAACATTGCATTACTTTTGTAATGATGATGCAGTAGAACAGCGAGCGTCGTTTATAAATTTGTAGCATCTTGTACAAAGTGACACATTTAAGTGTTCGCAGTGTACTAATAGTAATCTGGATTTATTGGCTTTCAAAACAATTACAAACATAATTGACATGTTAAACGTAACGTTTTTCTCAATCAACGAAATAGTTGATTACGGAAGGCCTTTGTATCTTGGAAATGATTTGGTTCACAGTTAGTGTAGCTTCCCCTATTGACCTTTGGTTTGTAAGAGTTTCTCAGTAACCAAACTTTGTGCCAAACTTGGGCATTAAACATTGGCTATTCATAGTCGTTTTGACAACAAACCCTCAATGAAACGACAAAAACCATTGAATTATGTCTCACCGCTAAGGAGACTTTTTAAAACGTGCGGCATTGATAAGTGTCGAAAAGGGGGTTACAGTCAGATACGGTAGGTATTAGAACATCATCACGACCTTGGGTCTCTACATAACGAAGCAAACACAGCTTTAAACACTAACAGATTTGAATGACGTGAAGACAACAATAATACATTGACGGTTTAGCTACATTTAATAAATTGCACAGTGCAAGAATACTCCATAATGCCCATTTTGATCGCACAAAAGCTACATGCCTTCAGATACGCTTGAAACCTTGGTACTTTGGCACTCCATACAAACACAACAGTGATACACGATCAAAGTCACGTTTTCAACACATGTTAGAACATGTGCATGTGAGAACATTCGCATTGTTTGCCTAGTGAGGACAAATGAATGCCAATATCCTAAAGTCACCCCCTAGCGGTTAGGAAAAACATGCTATCAGAGTGTGTATACATGATGGAGGTGTGCCTCTCTTCAAACATATGAACCCTTCTTTACATTCCATCCAAAAGGAGGCCCCTTACCAAAGTTATGTACCCATATTCATCTGTGGACAATTGAATGAGAAAATGGGTGAAAAGTGAATTTTTCAAGAGCTCAACACTGGGGCCTTCATATTTCCGTGTCGTAAACGGCCGTCGCCTTTCAGAACGGTCACCGTCTTTCGATGCCTTATCACTGCCTGGTCGATGTCATATCCGAGTGTATACAAACTTTTCTTGAGGTCTAAAACGTACAAAACGTAACATACACCATACAAACCAACATCCAAATTGCAAATGTAAGGGCAGATCAGAAAAAAAATATGAAAAACCACAAAAGAAAAATACACAAGCTCGTATTCATACCCGGGTCAAAAAACGTATCGTTTCAAAAGTCGACGACAGATTATAAGACGGAAATTATTAGCGCCTTGAGGTTCCTTCTCATGACCTTCACCCTAACCACAAGAACCACCTGCCACCTAGCCACAGGGGCCTTGACTTAAAAATGCTGACACTGATTGTTTCTTACCCCAACAATTCACACGTTCTAATGTAAAGACATCATGTTTCCTAATTAAATATTGCTGAGAAAAAATGCTATTACTGTTTGCAAGGCGTGCCGATGTACCAAGATTTGCAACGCCCATGAGAGAATGCTGCTTACGTATGATCTAAATTGGTCTATGTATATAACCCCTTGGAGTGTTTTCTTCCTGGGCAATTAATTGAAGGTAACTAAACCACCATTGTATTATCATTGTCTTTACGTCATCCATGTCTGGGGCTGTTTGCGTAGTAGTCTGGACAGCAGCCAACACAATTATCATAAATCAAGAATGTAATTAGTACTCATGCATAAAATAACCACTATCCGGTCGAAATTAGGACTGCTTTTCTCAATTATTATAGAAGGCATACTTCTACAGCGTGCGATTGTTAGGTATAGGTGATTTAACGTTTCCGTCTTATTGAAGAGGTTAAATCCCAGTGCCAGGGGGTATGTGGCATTTGGCTAATACGCGGGTCTAAGTAGACAAAGGACTATGAATAGCCAGTGTTTACTGTATAAGACTTACGTTTGACACAGACCTTCGTTGCTGGAGAACGCAGAAACTCAGCTCCAGTGGCCGCTATCACAACAACTGTCACAAAATCGATTAATGAGAGTAGGCAGGGGGCCTGGCTCATTAAAATGGTAAACAACGGATGCCACCATACCTGAGGCCCAAATTATTTACACGATATGAATATTTCTTGCAATAGCCAACTGAAGATTGTAATGTTGACTCTTTCTTGGACGGATCATTAATGTCTTTCTTTTTATTAATTTTGTGTTTCTCAACTTCGTATGTGATTTTGTCAAAAAGGAGGATTAACGTTGATTCATTTATCATGATGCTATCTTTTGCAATGACCAAGTGGGTAGAGTGCTCGCCTTGCATTCGGTAGGTCGTGAGTTTGGTCCCCCGCCGAGTCATACCAAAGACATTAAAACGGTACATGCTGAATTCTCTGCTTAGCACTCAGCTTCTTGGGAAAGTGTGTGCGAGTAAAACACACATCACTACTAGCGGACTGCTGTAGTGATCGCACAAATGTGTGGCCCAAGGTATACAGAACGGAGATGGGCGCCACCTTTTGCGACCTGATGGTTGCGTTTAAATTAAAATATTATCTGTTGCACAGTTGAAAAGGAAAGCAAAGTCACTGCACCAACACGCTGTAGCAAGCGTAGAAAAAACTGGAGAAGTTCACCACAGGGGTGGGCGTAGTACACCAGCCGATCCACTATGTGCAGGTACGGATCTACTAAGTGAGATCCTATTTTTCTGCTTGCAATAACGGCAATGCTCTTTGGTTCATTAATACCTAATAAACTTATACCTACGCTTAACAGCATACCCACTGCACAAAACGTGGGATGACCAATGGCTATAAATTCACTGACTATTTTAATGGATGAATGAATGAATGATTATTGTTGTGCCTTGCAAATACTCGCCCAAGCTATAAGTTAAAAGACTATAAATGCCAGGTGTTCCTTGTATTAATTTGCATCTGTTCGGACAATAGATAAAATAATCACGTATGATAGCTAATATAAGACATCGGATGAGATTATTAGGGCTTACTCCACAAAAAGTGCAATAGACCCATTCGACTTTCATGGATCGCATAAACTAATTACATCACAGGGGGGACATTTCGAAAGAACGTCGTTCTAGAACGCTGAAGTCGAACGCAGCTTGCGGTCGCGGTGTCCCCTGGCAGATCATTTTTTTTACTAAAAGGTAGGTAAGTGTCTATTTTCTCGGCAATATATGCGGAAATGACAGGAAAACAGGCACCAACTTTGTATGGTGGCATTCTGTACAACAATTTAAGGTTATTTTGTTCTGTGACGTATGCAGTTTATGCGATCCGTGAAAGGAACTTTCGAAATGTCCCCCCTGTGACGTAATTTTTATTCGAAATGTCCCCCCTGTGACGTAGGCAGTTTATACGATCCGTGAAAGTCGAATGGGTCTATTCACCAATAGCTTTTACATACACATAGGAAATATATACTGGCAAAGATTACCTAAGTCAACAGTTAACAGACAGTTGCAATGATCATCATTTATTTTGGCAAATCTCACTTATTAGGCAGTAGTCATAATGCAGGTTTGCTCTTTAGATCGGCAATAATTAAGTGTTGCTAGTTTTTGTTAATCTCCAAGCAGATCCTAGGGTGGCATAAGACAGTATCAAATTGAGAGGGGGTCCAACATAACCTCGGATGGCGTGTTGGTCCCTCTCTGTCTTTTGCGACCCTAGGATCCGCTTTGAGATTAAGTTTTTGTAAATGTTGCTACACTTTTCCTTAACATCAGGGGACCGCACGAACTGCGACCATGCGCCGTACGGCTTCTACCCAAACCTGCTGGACTGTACCGTGTATCACGAGTGTCCAATCACTACGCGCGGTAACAATATCATTCAGCATCAATGTGCCGGTTCAGAGTACTTCGACTGGGACCTTCTCATGTGTAAGGACCTAGCGCCCATGTGTGCAGGTTAGTTGTTAAACCCCTTTACGTATCATTCGGATTATATTTTTGCATTAGTTATCCTTGACATCTTCATCCAATTTAGTTCTAAGTGAAAATACATGAAATATGTAAAATCTATGCCAGTCTTAAGTTTACGATGTTGAAAATCTAGTGCCCGATTGTTAACTCAAATGCATTTTTGTTGCAAACTACGTACATGAAGATTTAATTTTCTTACCTGATATTAGGACTATTACAATCCTCAGAAAAATCTAGATGATGTTCCACCAAGAACCACTTATAACCTAATGGTTTCAGTTGTACAATGCCCATCGATGGACATTAACGGAACAGTGAGTCCTGCGGGGCCGCACTACCCAGACGATGTGGTTACAGTCTCCTGTAATCCCGGGTACGAGCTGGAGGGACTCTCTACTGCAACATGCCAATCTAACATCACTTGGAGTGCTGTCCCAACATGCAGAGGTACCAAGGAAACATGTTGTTGATGTATGATGTTTTTACATGTATCAAGCATGGCATTCGGTTTTCGTTTTATCTAGTGCAGTATAGTGGAACTCCTTGTTTCTAATAACAGTTACGTTACCTGTGTTATCTTGAAAGTTCACCTGTGTTGGTAGAAGTCATTATGACAAGTTTGAACTGTAATTGCGAGCACAAAATATTGGACTCACCCAACTTTTCGACTGTGCAACTCCAGTCTTTGTCAAGGAATGACAATCCATCGATTTCGCGACGTCACGTAGATAACACACGTGAGCAGTGGATCATAGGTTGCAGAAAGTCTGTGGCGCCTCCCGTCTCTGTTGTGGGATGGTTGTAATGCCCTGATGTAGATGTAGTATGTCTGTGTGTTGTTCCTGCAGATATTGATGAATGCGCAGTTGCGAACCGCGTGTGCGGCCCTCCCACAGGCACATGTACCAACACACCTGGCAGTTATACCTGTACCTGTAACCCAGGCTACATCAGCTATGGTGGTACCTGTACTGGTGAGAGGAATAGTTGTTGACTTGTCTTGTGATCTTAAAGTTTAAAACATCATGATACCTACTGAGAATCAGTTTATAGTTTTCTTAATATTAATTTTATATGTATGTATGTAGTACAGCTTGTTCATTCTACCCTTGTAGAGACGGGTATCTGACGTAGTGTATTTTGCCCATGTAGGTCGTGAATATGCAATCAGGTTCATTGTCCTTGTCATTAATGACATACGTTTATATTTTGAGACAAAGCTGATTTCCGGTTTGTTACTGCAGATATAAATCAATGTACAGATGGGACCCACAACTGCCATGCAGATGCCGTCTGTACCAACGTGATAGGCGGCAGTTTTACCTGTACTTGTAAACCAGGCTACACTGGAGACGGTGTCACTTGTACGGGTGAGGAAGGCTTCTTACTTATGTTGATGCTTCTGGTGTATGTGACAAAAAGCTGATTATCAAGAATAGATGTTTATAAAACTTATATCCTTTGGCAAAGACAATTGGCAGTTGTCAGTGTTTTTGTACTTTAGTAACATAGGCTACAGAGACTAGGGTGTGATGCAGTAGTGTTAATCATTTTTCGCATATGTTGATCAAGGCATAGGCGGGAGCCATTGTTATATCATTTGTTTATAATTTCAGCTCTATCTTGTCCAACTCTGACGACCCCAGCCAATGGTGCACTGAGTCCTACAGGAACTCACTACTTCCAGGACGTGGTTACGTTTACCTGCAACCAGGGATACGGGTTAAACGGGGCCTCTACTGTAACGTGTCAAGCTGACAGCAACAACAACTTAAAATGGAGTGATCCTGTCCCAACCTGCACAGGTACCAACACATAAATTTACTCACTCACTAATTCACTCACTCACTCACTCACTCACTCACTCACTCACTCACTCACTCACTCACTCACTCACTCACTCACTCACTCACTCACTCACTCACTCACTCACTCAGGTCCGCTTGCTGCTAGAGGCGTGGCGCCCCGGCAAACAGACCTCCAGACGCATCTGTTCTGCGCTGCTTCCCAGGCTGTGGTTAGGTTGTGTCCAAGCTACCTGTACCAGCACACCCGACAGTTTTACCTGTACTTGTAACACAGGCTACAGTGGCAAGGGTGTAATTTATCAGTACACATTGTTTCCTGCAGATGTTGACGAATGCGCAGATGGGAGCCATAGCTGTGACCCAGATGCCACCTGTGCTGACACAGACGGCAGTTTCACCTGTGCCTGTAACTCAGGCTACAGCGGCGATGGTTTCACCTGTACTGGTAAGGAACAATTTAGAAACTTGATGTGTAATTTTGGATGCAACTTTTTTTGCCATACGTAGATAAGTCTAGCATTAAATTGTTCATCATAAACCCTTAACTAATATGGGCTATATAAACATTAAGTTATCTTCTTGCCTGATACAGATGACGATGAATGTACAGATGGGAGCCACAACTGCAGTCCCGATGCCACCTGTGCCAACACAAACGGCAGTTTCACATGTACTTGTAACACAGGCTACATTGGCGACGGTGTTAACTGTATCGGTGAGAAACATTCTGTGTCCCATTTTGATTGTTTAGATTAAACTGCATATACAAGCAGTAGAAAATTCTTGTAGGCTGCAATACGCCAAATGCAATATAAATGTCTTTATGCTTTATACTGCTGGGCATAACCTATACCATAAATGTTTGTACAGTTGGTCAAAGCATATTCGAGCTAAGTAAAACTTAACAGCGTCGTCAACCAGTCTTTTAACTTTGCTCGTTATATTGTTTGATTTGGGATCATGAGTTATGACATCAGTTTTATCTTTTATTCATAATTTTAGCCCCACCTTGTCCCACTCTGACGGCCCCAGCCAATGGAGGAATGAGTCCTCCCTGTCCTCACTACTTCATGGATTTCGTTACGTTCACCTGTAACCCGGGGTACGTGTTGAGCGGGGCTTCTCCTATATTGTGCGGAGTTGGCAGCAACAACAACAACCTAGCGTGGAGTCATCCTGTCCCAACCTGCACAGGTACCAACACAAATAGTTACTTATGATATTTATGAATACCCTTTTAAGATCATATATCAACTACATCAGTGGGGAAACTTATGTTGTTATTTAGATGAAACTACATAACATCAGTGGGGAAACTTATGCTGTTGTTTAGATGATATTGCATAACATTTAGGAAGTAGACATTTCTTTTACGCTAATGAATATAGATGTCGTTATACTTATAAGACACCAAGCTATACCGAGCTAAACCTTAAGAAAATTTGCTTACAAACTTACATTCTTACCTACAGCTGTGGTCCCCGTAACTACACAAACGCCTTCCAGCCCTGCAACTACTCAAACATCTGCCATCCCCGCAACTCCATCATCTGCGAGCCCCGTAACTCCATCAACATCTGCAGGTCCCGTAACTACCCCAACAACAACTGCGGGCCCCGTAACTACCCCATCAACATCTGCAGGTCCCGTAACTACCCCAACAACAACTGCGGGCCCCACGACTCTTTCAACAACAACTGCTGACGACACAACTTTGCTACCAACAACTGTGGTCCCTCTAAGTCTTCCACCAACAGCTACAGGCCCCACAAACATTCCATTAACAACTGGTATGCATTTCTGGAATCCAATGGACAAGATAGAATGCTACTGTTTTTTACGTATACTTTTGGTGTATTTCATGTAATATTTGCCTGTATCTTTTGTATTTTTATGTTATGTGGAGCACAGCATCATGTAATTTGCTGCCTGTCAGCTGCCTGGCGGCAACATTGTATTGCCATGTTGCAATGTCAAATAAATAAATTTGCTGCCTAGTGCTTCGTGTATTGCCTTTGCAAGTTGAATGAAGAAACGTCTCGATTTCCCATATTCCTTATTGCTGAACACACATGTGACAGCGGATTCGACCAGTAATCGTATGATTGTCTTTACAGGTCAATTCACTTACGGGGTCTGCGTTGACGGTTGGACGCCGTACTACAGCATCCATCAGCCGAACACTCGGGACTTCAAAGATGGAGACTTCGAGCCTCTGGGCCAGATCGTCACCACTTACAACCTCTGCGGAGGTGACCCTGACCTGGTCTGGGACATCAGCTGCCGAGAGGTATTAAGATCATTTCCTTCTGCTGTAAAGCCTTGAGAAGTCTATCTCATCGTATTTCTATATACGAAAGTGGAATAAAAGTGTCGTAATGTTCATATCATATACTCGTACATTTTGTCAAACAATTGATTAATCAGGATATAGGGATTTTCTTCTTACCTGCTAACGTTTCGATGTACATCAGGCCCCTTCCTCAGAGCTTCTGAATACATATAGCGGCGAGAAGCAGAACTCCACTCAGAAGATCTAAGAAAGGTGTCTGATAGATATCGATACGCAAGTAGGTGACATACATTACCGGCTGTGTGAGAAGAAAATCCCTATACCCTACCTTTTCGGGCTTGCTTGACCAGTCATGTCCGTGCATGTCTGTGCATACTCGGTGACTTACCAACCTAATGAAACTATTCACGGTTCTGTACGTGCAGGTTAGCACCCAGGCTCCGTGGGACAGTACCGGTGCGGCGGGTCTGGAGTGTGACACTCCCACCGGCTTCTACTGCTCCAACTCTCTCAACTACCCCGTCATGTGTGAAGACTACGAGATCAGCGTTAACTGTAACTGTGCAGGTGTAAGTTTGGTTTGTTTGTTTGTTTGTTTGTTTGTTTAGGATCTCCATTAGTGTGAATTTCACGCTATCCTTCCTGGAATCCGTAGTGAATAATCAGACCAGTATTTGGACCATCGCACACCGGGGCATGCCTCTACTCTTTTTCGAAAGGTATGGTGCGTTCTTTAACGTGCGTGGGATGTGGCTCTCCCCAAACACGGGACCTCCATTTAACGTCTTATCCGAGGGACGTCCCTAACCGAAGCTAGGTACTCATCTTCACCTGAGTGAAGTGATTAGGTATTTATTAAGATCAGTATTTTACTGCTTTAAAACCTATCAAACAGCCCAGTAATTAATAGTATATTCATGCAAACATACAGATGCAGAAATTATAATTGTAAAGTTCACCAAGTCTTATTTCTTCCAACACAGGCCCAGGCCACTACCGGCCCTTGGCAGACCACAACCAGCCAGATCACTACCATCCCAACACCCTCCGTCACTGGTCAGTACCAATTGAAGATTATTGGAGAGTTAACAACGTACGGCTACTAAAAGACAACTGCCTAATTTCATACTAAAAAGATTCTAGTACGCACTATACTCATACATTGCCGTAAAACATATTTTGATATATAGAAGGTGGGATGTGAACTTTCATGATTTCACAAAATTTTCTGTATTGCTGATGAGTTAAGTTGAACGCGCATATGTATGTTGCGCCTGCGACGATGTAACCTGTACAGCCTGGAGTCTTGTACAGGCTTGTTAGCTTTCGTCCGCTTCCTATGTTCACCTTTACTATCACGATTGTATTTACTCTACAGCTCAATTCACAAACGGGGTCTGCCATGATGGCTGGACACCGTACTACAGCATCCATCAGCCGGACCCACAAGATTTTACGGATGGAGACGTCGAGCCTGTGGACCAGATTGTCACCACCTACAACCTCTGCGGCGGTAACCCTGATCTGGTCAAAAACATAAACTGCCGCGAGGTACCAATTGCAGGATCATTCCTTAGCTTTCTCTGTAAAACCTCAAAATGTCTGGCTCGTCATATTTTTTTTATATATGATAGCGCCATAACATTGACCTTAGTGTCCACATAAATAGGTATTTTGTTAAAACCCCCTATTGTTTAGTAACCAAAACAATTTTTGTCCAATCAGATCGGTTCCCAGGTTCCATGGGACGCGACTGGTGCAGTGGGCCTTGTCTGCGACATCACCACCGGCTTCTCCTGTTCCAATGCTCTCAACTACCCGGTCATGTGTGAAGACTACGAGATCAGCGTTAACTGTAACTGTGCCGGTGTAAGTTTGGTTTCTTTGTTTGTTTGTTTGGGATCTCTATTAGTGTGAATTTCACACTACTCTTCCTGGGGTCCGTAGTGAATAATCAGACAAGTATTTGTACCATCGCACACCGGGGCATGGACCTACTCTTTTTCAATAGGTGTGGTGGGTTCTTTAACGTGCATGGGGTGTGGCTCTACCCAAACACGGGACCTCCTTTTAACGTTTTATTCATGGGACGCCCCTAACCAAAGCTAGATACTTATTTCACCTGAGTGAAGTGATAAGGTATTTATTACGATCAGCATTTTGCTACGTTGACACCTATCAAACAGCCCAAAAAATACTAGTATATTCATGTAAATATGCAGACGCAGAGATAATAATTGTACTGTTCACCAAGTCTTATTTCTTCCAACACAGGCCCAGGCCACTACCGGCCCTTGGCAGACCACGGCCAGCCAGATCACTAGCATCCCAACACTCCCCGTCACTGGTCAGTACCAATTGAAGATTATTGGAGAGTTATTTACGGCTACTAAAAAGCAACTGCCTAACTTCATACTATAAAGATTATAGTACGCACAATAATCATACTTTGCCATAAAACGTATTTCATTCTACAGATAATGATGAATGTGCAGATGGCAGCCACAACTGCAGCCCGGATGCCACCTGTACCAACACACCCGGCAGTTTTACCTGTGCTTGTAACTCTGGCTACAGCGGCGATGGTTTCACCTGTACTGGTAAAAAAAATTCTGTAACATTTCTCGAAATTCCGGAAAGATAGCTTCCGCCCATTCCGTCAAAATAGCATGCAGGCTGCAAAACCCGGAATAAATGCACGGGTTACCATATCCTTGTAGTCTCCACCAGACTCTTTTTCAGGCTGAATAAATATTAGAAATTGACCTAAAAAGAATGTAGCTGACCAGAGGAGTTGGCCTGCCATACAGGATCTGGTTTACAATTTTGTGTATAGACTGGACCCGCGTTGGTCGTCCAACTCCCCTGGCCAGCTATACGGTTACTTCATATAGCCTTATACTTTTGCAGTTTGTATTGTTTTGTGAAGCAGTATGGCAAAGCTATCAACATTTCTTTATAATGTTGATAGCTTTATAATATATAATTTCAGCTCGATCATGTCCGCCTCTGACGGCCCCAACTAACGGAGCAATGAGTCCTCCTGGGCCTCACTACTACGACAAGAACGTGGTTACGTTTACCTGTAACCAGGGGTACAAGTTGAACGGTGCCACTACTGCAGTATGCCAAGCTGGCAGCAACAACAACATGGCGTGGAGTCACCCTGTCCCAACATGCACAGGTACACAAACAGCCATTGTTGAATTTAATGTATACGTATTCATCAGTTGTTGCCATATGTTGTATAATGTAACAATTGCCGTGCAATAAAGAAGTTCTTTTTTAATCACCTGTTTGATGATACAGATAAAGATGAATGCGCGGATGGAAGCAACAACTGCAGTCCCGATGCATTCTGTACCAACACACCCGGCAGTTTTACATGTACTTGTAAGGCAGGCTACAGCGGCAACGGTGTCACTTGTACTGGTGAGGACAGTGTTCTTTAACTATTTTATATGTGTAAATACATACATACATACATCTGATTCTGATGAGTTAAAGATGTCTAATAGTGTACTATTCCATTATTGCAACTACTTAATTAAGTTTTATTTTTGTGCAGATGACGATGAATGTGCAGATGGGAGCCACAACTGCAGTCCCTATGCCTTCTGTACCAACACACCCGGCAGTTTTACATGTACATGTACCTCAGGGTACACCGGTGATGGTTTCTTCTGTTTTAGTGGTAAGGAACAGATTAATTAACTATTTATTTTAAAGGTTTGTATGTATGTATGGACGTATACATTTAACAAAACACACAAAATAGCTTTTGGATTTAAATATCACAAAACCTTTCTTAAGTAGAACGTTCTTTTTGTTTTGTTTATGCAGTAAATGACCAATGCACATCTGGAACTCACAACTGCAGCCCGCATGCCTTCTGTACCAGCACAGCTGGTAGTGTTACCTGCACCTGTTATCCAGGCTACAGCGGTGACGGTGTCACGTGTACTGGTAGGGAAATGTGTTTATTTTAAAGGTTCAAACTATGCCTAAAAGACGAAGAATCTTGCAGGCATCACGATGAATCCCATACTAATTAAAGATTTTTGATAATAAAACTACATCTACTAAAAAGACGTATGCATTACATATTCTAAACGGCGTATACACTATGCCCATACCTCATTTTAAAACACAAACTTGCTCTTTCTTTCATCTACAGATGATGATGAATGTGCAGATGGGAATAACAACTGCAGCCCCCATGCCACCTGTACCACCACACCCGGCAGTTTTACATGTACTTGTAACCCTGGCTACATCGGCGACGGTGTTGTCTGCAATGGTAACGGAAAGATGTTTTCCGTGCACTCTGTTAGAAATGAACATGCATTCTGTAATTAGGGCTTGGTTAGGCATTGTTTGCTCGAATACACGTCTTCTGGAATTCACATATGTAAACGTAGATTGACGTAACTGTAACGTCAAGTAGTTCATATTGTTTAATGAAGCACAATAACTTTATTGTGGCCATTCCTTCATAATTTCAGCTGTACCATGCCCAACTGTGACGGAACCAGTTAATGGAGCTCTGAGCCCCACCGGCCCTCACTACTACCTGAATGTGGTAACGTTTACCTGTAACCCGGGGTACAAGTTGAACGGGGCCACAACTGTAACGTGCCAAGCTGGCAGCAACAACAACCTAGTTTGGAGCAGCCCTATTCCAACCTGCACAGGTAACAATACAAAAACTTATCGATGACTACAATGTTTACATATGTATAAACCACCATAACTATTTTAAGTACAAGTTGTTGTTTCAACATTTATTCTTTATAATAAAGTTAATGTCCTGTTTTTTGGGGGCAGACGTTGACGAATGCACAGATGGAAGCCACACTTGCAGCTCCGATGCCTTTTGTACCAACACAGCCGGCAGTTTTACCTGTACCTGTAACGCAGGCTACAGCGGCAATGGCGTTATTTGTACTGGTGAGTAGGATTTATGTTAGAAAAAAAACGTTTATGTTTTTGTCACATATCCTTATGAGAACAGATTTCTGTAAGGATGATTTAATATGGTAATGGAATTCAGCAACAGTGTAAATAAAGAGACGTTAATCGTTATGAAGTTTACGCTAGTTTATATCGAAGCAAATCTACTCTTTTTTTAGATGGCGATGAATGTGCAGATGGGAGCCACAACTGCAACCCCGATGCCACATGTACCAACACACCCGGCAGTTTTACCTGCGCTTGTAACTCAGGGTACACCGGAGATGGTGTCTTCTGTTTCAATGGTGAGAACAAATTATTTACCCGTGTTGAAGTTCCAGTTGTAAGTGCCAAGTTCCAGCTGTTGCCTTCATCAAAGCACTGAAAATTGCTGGTTGACTGCAAAGAACCAATACCATGAAGAATAGCTATATTTTAATCTTTGCTAGATTTTCCTAAGATTCTAATTGATAGAAAAATATAGAAATTATCGTGTAGACCGTAAAGCACTAGTCTCTACCAGACTCCAGACACCAGGCAACATCATTGACCAGAGGAGTTGGCCGGCCATATAGAGGGTACGGCTTGCCTGCCCTCTATGGCCGGCCAACTTCTCTGGCCAATGATGTTCCCCTTAGGCGATTTCTACTATTTATTCAGCCTGCAAAGGAGTCTGGTGGAGACTAGTAAAGCATCACTGTCTTAAAAACAATACATTAAGCAGAAATAAAACAAAGGTGTTTTGGAATTCTTTTTGATGATTAAAAAACTATTCTTTCCCTTTTGAAGCCAATGACCAATGTGCAGATGGGAGCCACAACTGCAGCCCCGATGCCTTCTGTGTACATCACAGCACATCTGGTAGTTTCACCTGCACCTGTCACTCAGGCTACAGCGGCGACGGTGTCAAGTGTACTGGTAGGGAAGAAATCTGAGTCTTGTGTTTGTAGGATTTAGATCAAAGTCAATTCCATCTAGATCAACGAATATTCTTGTTTCCATAAAAATGTCAAAAATATTTTTCTATTATTAAAACCAAGGTATTGTCAAATCTTGCGAATTTAAAACAACACTTCTTGCATTTTTTTTTCGTCAGATAATGACGAATGTGCAGATGCAACCCACAACTGCAGCCCCCATGCCACCTGTACCAACACACCCGGCAGTTTTACCTGTACATGTAACCCAGGCTACAGCGGTAACAGTGTGATCTGTAATGGTAAGGGAATACTGTAACTCAATTGTCGCAAATATTTTCTGTACATTCTGTTACAATTGTTAATGCAGGCTGCAGACCACGGAGTTTAATGCCCGATTAACCATCTTATTGCTACCATACACGTTTTTATAACTCGTATCTGAGGAAGCGAAGTTGTATTCTGTAAATTAAGTAGACATTAAGCTTTCGCCAATTAGTTATCACTTTTGCGGTTTATATTGTTTAATGAGACACTAATGACATTATTGTAACCATCTGTTCACAATTTCAGCTGTACCATGTCCGACTCTGACGACTCCAGCTAATGGAGGTCTAAGTCCCACCGGGCCTCACTACTTCTTGGACATAGCTACGTTCACCTGTAACCAAGGGTACAAGTTGAACGGGGCCTCTACTTTAACGTGCGAAGCGGACAGCAACAACAACCTAGAATGGAGCGATCATGTCCCAACCTGCAAAGGTACCAACACGAACAACCATTGATAATTCCGAGGTATTCATATTCAACAGTAGTTGCCATACAGTGTATAATGGTCATGTACAATTGTTATGCAATAAACACTAGGTTTAAACACTTGTATTCTTTGATAAGTTAACCCTGTGCCTGTTTGTCGATACAGATAATGACGAATGCGTGGATGGAAGCAACAATTGCAGTCCGGATGCCTTTTGTACCAACACACCCGGCAGTTTTACCTGTACTTGTAACTCAGGGTACAGCGGCAACGGTGTAATTTGTACTGGTGAGTAGGGATTACATGTATGTTAGAAAAAACGTTATGTATTTGTGAAATGTGCTGGTGAGGACAGACTTCTGCAACGATGCTTAAATATGATAACATAATTCAGCAAGCGCTTTCTAAACAACAGTGTAATATGGAGACTTTTAGCTGATGATATGATATACCTTAGCTAATCTACTCTTTTTGCAGATGTGGATGAATGTTCTGACGGGACCCACAACTGCAGCCCGCATGCCACCTGTACCAACACACCCGGCAGTTTTACCTGTACTTGTAAGGCAGGCTACACCGGAGATGGTGTCTTCTGTTTTAGTGGTAAGGAACAGATTGTTTACTTGTGTTTAATGTTCCAGTTGTAAGTATATGTTTGCTAGTACACAGAAAAGAGCTGGTTGACTACATAGAACCAAAGACATCAAAATAGCCATACCTTTAGAAGTTAGAAATGGTAGTATTTCTGTTATATCTTTTTACAAAAACTTTTTTGCAGCTGTTGACCAATGTACAGCTGGGAGCCACAACTGCAGCCCCTACGCGTTCTGTGTGGCCACGTCGGGTAGTTTTACCTGTTCCTGTTACCCAGGCTACAGAGGCGACGGTGTCACCTGCACCGGTAGGTAAAATATCGTAAAATTTTTAGGTCTAACTATGATTAGAAGATGAAGAATCTTGAACGCCCCAAACTGCTTCCAATGCAAGTTGAAGGGTTGTCCTTGTTTCTGTTAACCAAGCCTTGTAAATAGACGTAGTCATTTTATATAGTTTTTGTATCATTACAAATAAATAAGCGAGATAAACTCACTTCTTTTTTTTTTTTACAGATAATGACGAATGTGCAGATGGAAGTAACAACTGCAGTCCGGATGCCACCTGTACCAATACACCCGGCAGTTTTACTTGTGCCTGTAACCCAGGGTACAGCGGCGACGGTATTATCTGTAATGGTAAGAGAAACATTCTTATTTTTCTTGCAGAGAGATATATTCTGTTTATTATGTTTCAAGGCTGTGAATCTGGTTTCTGAGTCAGTATTTTGTCAATGAATTAGACTTGGTAAAAGCATTCCTTCATCATTTCAGCTGTACCATGCCTGTCTCTGACGGCTCCAGTTAATGGATTCCTGAGTCCTACCGGACCTCACTACTACCAGGACGTGGTTACCTTTACCTGTAACCAGGGGTATAAGCTGAGTGGGGCCACTGCTGTAACGTGCCAAGCCGACAACAACAATCTAGAGTGGAGCGATCCTGTCCCAACCTGCATAGGTACCAACAAAAATTGTCACTGATCGATACAATTTATGCACGTATAATTTTCTGTAACTATTCTTAGAATGTTTCACTACTACTGATAGATTTTTTTAAATATATCATAATGGCATGTGGCATTTGTTGGTCCAGATAACGATGAATGCACAGATGGGAGCCACAACTGTGCCCCCCATGCCACCTGTACCAACACACCCGGCAGTTTCACTTGCGGTTGTAAAGCAGGCTATAGCGGTGACGGTTTCACCTGTACTGGTAAGAAGGCATTCTGTAACTTTGTTTACTGGTAAGGTAAACTATTATTTGACATATGGTCATTATTAACATGCACTTAAAAGACGGTCTTGATAATAAGGAGACGTTTTAAAACTTTAAAGCATTACAAGTCGAACCTAATCTATATTTTGTTTATGCAGATGTTGATGAATGTGCAGATGGGACCCACAACTGCAGCCCCTATGCCTCCTGTTTTAACACAGTAGGCAGTTTTGTCTGTGCTTGTAAGTCGGGCTTCAGTGGCGATGGTGTCACTTGTACTGGTGAGAATCTATATTCTATATTCTAAATACAGAAACAGGCGTTTTCATGTATTTTAAGGCAATTTATTCGCATAAGAGGCATCAAACCTCAGAATCAAATACGCAGGTAATTAAGCATTTCCTCAAATGTCAAGTGCTTTTTGAGTAATGTATTATGAGAAAGCTAATATCTTTTTTTTACTTTGTGCAGATGAAGACGAATGTACGAACTGGAGCCACAACTGCGATATCGACGCCACCTGTACCAACACACCCGGCAGTTTTACCTGTACTTGTAACTCAGGCTACAGCGGCGACGGTGTTACTTGTACTGGTAAGGACAAGGTTTTTAACTCTGCTTATATAGAAATACATACTAGCATCATTTTAAAGACAATCCTTGTCAACGTGTAAATTTACATTATTGTATGTCGCAGCTAATTGTCATTATTGTTTGTGCAGATGTTGACGAATGTGCAGATAACAGCCACAACTGCAGCCCCGATGCCACCTGTACTAACACACCCGGCAGTTTTAAGTGCAAGTGTACCATAGGCCACATCGGTGATGGCTTCCTCTGTTTTGATGGTGGGGAACAAATTATTACTTTTTACAAAACTACGTTCCATGTGTAAACATATCATTACTAATAAACAAATAAACAAATATATAGAATGTAAAATCAATGCCATTAAAACATATGCATAGCTTTAGTAGAAGTAACAAAATAGGAGTTTTAAAATTCCCTTTAATGGAAAACTTTTGATTCTGTTTCTGCAGCGATTGACCTTTGCTTACCTGGAAGCAACATCTGCAGCCCCCATGCCTTCTGCTCTGACCCACTCGGTACCAACACACCCGGCAGTTTTACCTGTACCTGTGTCTCAGGCTATAGCGGTGACGGTTTCACGTGTATTGGTAGGAAGGTTTTTGTAACATGTTTTTTTGTTGTCTTGTTTTCATGTGTATAAAATAAGAGTAAGGAACTGATTCCATGTTACTTTTGTTTACATAAACTGCGTCTGCTAAAGTATTTATTCATTCGTACAGATGTAGATGAATGCGCAGATGGGAGCCACAACTGTAGCCCCCATGCCACCTGTACCAACACACCTGGCAGTTTTACATGTACTTGCAACCCAGGCTACATTGGCGACGGTGTTAAATGTACTGGTAAGTAAGGATTCGGCAGCCGTTATTTTATTATACAATATAGTTTGAGTATGTTTACATTACAAATCTTATTCATCCTGCAAAACCAAAAATCAATGCAAGGCGAATCATATCGTTGCGAAAACGAAGGTTTTTGAAATTAACTCATTTCTGAGGAAGAGAATTATTAGAATAATTTAAAGAATTTTGTAAATGTAAAATTTGCTAAACTTGGCAGTTACGTCAACTAGTGTGTTACCTTCAAGTTGGTAGTTTGTATTGAGGAGGCACCATGAGTTATGAAATCATTGTAAAAACGTATCTTTTTTACTTCAGCTCTACCATGTCCGGCTATCACGGCCCCAGCTAACGGAGCATCGAGTCCTCACGGGCCTCATTACGACAAGAACGTGGTCATGTTTACCTGTAACCAGGGGTACGAGTTGAACGGGGTCCCTACTGCAACGTGCCAAGCTGGCAGCAACAACCTTGAGTGGAGTGATCCTGTCCCAACCTGCACAGGTACCAACGAGAAGTGTTACTGATCAATACAATTTATGCGGATTGAATTTTCTATAACTACTATTTCTAAAATTTAGTCATCCATTGTTCATTTCGGAGAAAAAAATATGTTGATTTTATGTTTGTTGGCACAGATAATGATGAATGTGCGGATGGGACGCACAACTGCGATCACCACGCCACCTGTACCAACACACCCGGCAGTTTCACCTGTACTTGTAACGCAGGCTACAGTGGCAGCGGTGTAACTTGTACTGGTAAGGAAGAATCCTGTATCTTTGAATGCAGAAATAAACGTTTTAGGCACATCAAAGTCATGCAGTTTATCGCCAAACAGGCTAGAAAGCTCAGATTTGAATACGTAAATGATTATAAATATTCTCACTTGAATATGTAATACATGTTTTTTTTTAACTTATGAGCAAAATAACTGATTTGTTTAATTTCTGTGCAGAGGTCGACGAATGCACAGATGGGAGCCACAACTGCAGTCCACATGCCACCTGCACCAACACGCCAGCCAGTTTTACCTGTGCTTGTAACCCTGGCTATAGTGGTGACGGTGTTACCTGTAAAGGTGAGGACAAGATTCTTTAAATCTGTTTTGATTGTTTTGATAATTAATTGTAACTTAAACCACTTCATATCGCGGCTAATTTTCATTTTGTTTGTGCAGATATCGATGAATGTGCGGACGGGACCGACAACTGCAGTCCGGATGCCACCTGTTTTAACACACCCGGAAGTTTTACCTGTATTTGCAACTCAGGCTACATCGGTGATGGGTTCTTCTGTTTCGGTGGTAAGGACCAAATCTGTACCTGTGTTGAAATTCGAGATGTATTTTTCTTATTTATAACACAAAAATAGCTTGTAGGCTGTGAAGCATAAACGGCATGTAAAGATACGCACACGGATATGTGTTATTCAGCTTCCAATTATTAACAATCTAATAATCTTGTTCGCAGCCAATGACCAATGCACAGATGGAAGCCACAACTGCAGCCCTCATGCCTTCTGTACTAACACACAGGGTAGCGTTACCTGTACTTGTTCTACGGGGTATAACGGCGATGGCGTTACATGTACAGGTAGGGAATTATTTATTGTGCGGTTTATTCTCCTTTATCTGCCTACCACCTGTGGGCGACAGCTATTCTGCCATAATATTTTTTGTCAAAATGCATCAAAATGCAGTCCGTTCCATTATGAATCAAGTTTAAACTCCATCTACCAACACAGATGATCTTTCAAGATAAGCATTCTGTTCCAATTAAGGAACATTTTATTTCAGTTTCGACAAGCTAAATCTGCTATATAGACGTCTTAATATTATATTCTATACAGATTTATATACAATACATATTTCTTGCAAAGAAAGCTCAAGACTTTCTTTATTCGTACAGATCATGACGAATGTGCAGATAACAGCCACAACTGCAGTCCCCATGCCACCTGTACCGACACACCCGGCAGTTTTACATGCACCTGTGATTTTGGCTACTTCGGCGATGGTGTCAGATGTACTGGTAAGAAAGGAATTGTCAGCTCTTATTTATTGAAGAAATATAGTTTCCGTACATTTCATTACAAAGCATCTTGCAATCGGTAAACCCGTTTATAATACCCAGTAACCATGTTGTAGCTTTGACACACATAAAACTTATCCATTTTCATTCTGAAAAAGTGAGTTTTTTGTAATGGACTAGACTTCACAGTGGTGTGCTTGACCATGATGTTGTTTGATAAGTAATGACATTATGGTAATCATTTTCCTCTTAATTTCAGCTCTATCATGTCCAAATCTGATGGCGCCAGTCAATGGAGCGCTAAGTCCCATGGGCCTTCACTACTACGAGAAGGTGGTAACATTTACCTGTAACCAGGGGTTCGAATTAGACGGGGCCACTACTGCAACATGCCAAGCTGGCAGCAACGGAAATCTGGAGTGGAGCGATCCAGTCCCAACCTGCACAGGTACCTTCAAAAAGAATTACTGAGAAATACAATACATACATGAACCTATACAACTCACCATAGCTATTTGGCACATTTAATCCCTTGTTGATGTTTTGAATAATCCTGTAAGAAAGTTAATGTCTTTCTTCTGCACAGATAATGATGAATGCGCTGACGGAGGCCACAACTGCAGCCCCCTTGCCACCTGTACCAACACACCCGGCAGTTTTACCTGTACTTGTAACCCAGGCTACTTCGGTGATGGGATCTTATGTTTTCCTGGTGAGAACAAGATTAACCTATGCTGGAGTTTTAAATTTAAGTAAGAATGTATTTATTCAAACAGAAGATGTGCAACAATAAAGAACCAGCCCCATGTTTAAAAAGTATTGTAAAAATTCTATCCCAAAATCTTTCTTTGTTTTTGCAGTTAGTGAAAAATGTCCAGATGAGATCAGCGACTGTGACGGAAGTGCCTTTTGTACCACCTCGTCTGGTAATCCTATCTGTATCTGTAAAACAGGGTACCACAGCAGAGGTGGCATATGTAAAGGTAGGGGAAAATTTGGTAACTTGTAATAAAGTTTTAGATGTTGTAAAACATAGAATAAGAAATCTTTTATCTACAAACTACTGATTTTATGTGCACTGCTTCAATGAACTACGTTTTGATGAGCATATTAATCCCATATTTTAAATCATTTATGCATTACACTTTCTTTATTAGGGAAAAAGCTTTAGTTATTTTTTATAATTTTTTCTCGTGTAGATATTAATGAGTGCAAAGATGGGAGCCACAACTGCCACCCCCATGCCACCTGTACCAACACACCCGGCAGTTTTACCTGTGCCTGTAACCCAGGGTACAGCGGCAACGGTGTCAACTGTGTTGGTGAGGAATGATTCATGTCTTTTATTTCAAAAAGTTTTTTTTCACATATCCTTACGAATCATCATACAGGTTGCAAAACGAAGAATAGAGTATTTGTATATGTTCTTGACTTCAAAATTGTGTCTTTACTTTTGCAGTTTGTGTTGTTTGGTAAGATAGAATGAGTCACGAAACCATTATAGGAATTCGTTTCTGACTACAGCTCTACAATGTCCGGCTCTAACGGCCCCAGCTAACGGAGCTCTGAGTCCTCCCGGACCTTACTACAACCAACACGCGGTAGGGTTTATTTGCAACCCTGGGTACGTGTTGAACGGGACCTATACTGCAACGTGCCAAGCTAAAAGGAACAACTTAATATGGAGTGACCCGGTCCCAACCTGCACAGGTATCAAAACAGCGATGGACTAATGAATACAATTTTATATGTGTATAATTCACCATAAATAATTTAAATACTGCATCACCGGGAAATGATTATGTATACGCCAATATACTTTCATTGAGGCATTAGAATTTGCAGCTGTGTTAATGTGTCCAGGTAGGTTGAAGCTACGCTTACATGCTGCATAAAGAAATATACGTTTTTTTGGGAGATACTAATGATAAGTAATAGTTGTGCTTTATATCTATGCATAGACCAGTGGAATGGCAATAGATTATGTCAAACTGTGTAAATGTGTCCAGCTAGGTTTAAGCTATACTAACACTAGCAACCTTACATGCTGCATACAGAAATGCAAGTGTTATTGGGAGATACTAATGATATCAAGTAATAGTTGTGTTTGATATCTATCCATCGACTAATATAATGGCAATAGATGGCAAACCGTTCCATCGTTGTTCCTTGCATTAGCGTTGCCTGCGCCGGCCCTGCCACCACCTGGAGCTTTACCTCCTGGATTGCCGTTGACAAACCAGAGGTGGGTTAAGTTGACAACATTGATATCTGTATCACATAATATGTTGAATATATCCACTGATGAAACCGATTAGCCGGACACTTTGGTTTTCAGTACCTGCAACTCTGAAGAGCTACACTTTCTTGTGTTTACGGCTCGCGACTACAAATTTTGCGTCTCATGAGCTAATATTTTTAATATTGTCACTGTAAGCCAAATGTCCATAATGCCTTCTACATTTATAACACAATGCTATCTGACTTGTTTTATTAAAATCTTAATTTGGAACGTTAGATATGCGGATACAAAGCGTCCATATCGTCTCTATATAGATTTGACAATAATTTAGAAACATGCATCAAAACAAAGATAACAATTTGTTTGACTAAACGCTACGTCAATGTAAAGAGGAAAGAATGACGACAATTACAATGATGATGATTGTTTGCGTGTAGGGTGTTTATCCCCTGTAACCAGACTAGTGACCTGGGCCTCGCACAGAGACGCCAACTGGAGACAAACTTCCGGGAAAAGTTGTTCACCCTATTTGGGGTAACTGCGACAAACGTCATCGTTACTAACGTAAGTTTTATTCTCTGACTTACGTTAACGTTGCGTGATCCATGACTCTATTGTCAGTTTTTCAGCACTTATTGACATAGTATTAGGCTAAACTTTCATAATTACGTTTGCATAGATATGACATATTAGTTTTCGCGAGCTCAAATTATAGTGTATTTTTGAATGCGTGGAATTGATTTGTTAAAACTTATTTATTGTTAAATACATTTGATTCGTCAATCACATTGGAAGGGCTTCTTTGATTAGGTCTTTTTCTTTTTTTTCAGTTTGGAATTGATTTTCAGCTGCTCGTAACGGAGCAGGACAAATTCCAGACGCAATTTGCCAGTCAACTACTCTATTCTACATTTACTGTGGGAGATGATGTCAACCCTGGCCTGTTTCACCTCCGTGATCCAACAGACTACACTGAGTAAGTGCGAAATATGACATGTCTTTATAGGTACACATGCATCTTTGAAGGCGAAGCAATATCTTCGATTTTTTGGGCCTATATTTTAGACTTTGAGTGCCCTAAATATGCATTTTATGAGGGATTTTTTTTGCTTCATAAAGTGTACTTTTCATAGTGAGTAACGAGTAAGTGGTTTCCGCCATGTTTTGTTCTTGGTTTGCATTTCAGTGTACCTTAGCGAAGTTGTACACGGAATTTTCTGTTCTTGTATTCTTTTGGTATTCTATTTATAAGGGGCATAAGATCGCTAGATGTCGATGCTACGATTTTATTAAATGAAAATAACTGAGTCTACCTCCATGTTGGTGTTCCTAACATTTTAAATGAAAACTCACCAATTCATTTATGGATTTGTAGCTTAAATTGTGACATCAATTATTGTTGCTATATTGCAGTATGGTTGTAACGTTAGAGTTCAGTGGTGTTGACTTCGGGAACTTGGCCAGCCAACATTCCTTCCCAGTGACTCAGCTCCCTTCAGCGCTTCGAGAAACACTGAGAAATGCCGGCATCTCTTCGCCTTGTGTGGACTCAATCAGAGTATTGCACATGGGGCAGGTAGATAACTTTCTCAGCTTAAAGCAATATCATTGTAGAGCATTTCAACATAAAAAACTTAGGAATGATGTTACGGCTACATTGTCAATGTATAGTATATGTTTTGTATATTACATGTGTCGTATGTTTGTTCGAAGGACCACATAAAGTGTAGCTGCAGTTTTATGCGGTAAATGTGGATCATAATAAAGAAAAAATCAAAGAATCTAACATGGGGCCGTGTGCATTCTTTTGACATCCATCTATTGATTAACCGTAAACACATTTTTACTCAGTCTAAACCTACATTTACAGAATATCATCACGTTCTCCATGTCGAAAGACCCAGACAGCACGACCAATCTCACGGAACAAGTCAAGAAACTTGAGGCAGTCCCAACACAATGGAGCACTGCAGCTAAATCTCGACTCGGTAAGTATAAAAGAGGCATTATAATTCCTTTTAGAAAGAAATTGTGAAGATTGAAAGTATATTTGACTCCCAGGGATGTGTGAGTTGATGCATTCCTTTGACGGAGGTAATCCCAAAAGATTTGAAAGTACATTTGACTCTCAGAGATGTAGGCTCTGTCGTGAGAGTGAATCAGCTTTGTGGTAACTCGACTGTGTTCCAGGCGCTCCCTTGCACCGGCGTCGATTACGATGGAACCTTTGACAGCATCTGCCCACCAGTAGGCTGTCCATGTACACCAGAAGACACCATTTCCATGGAGGTGAGCTACATTCTATCTAACCAGTCGTTCAAGACAAAAAAAACACGATTCTGGATCACCCAAAAAGGCCGATTCTTCTCCCTATTTGGCTACGTTTTACAATTTTTCAACTAGTCGTTTACTAACAGTCTAGTAGTGGGCAATACTCAGAAATGAAGGGAATCTGACATGGACAAGAATGCTCGTACTCATGGTGATAAATAGAAAACTAAAGTAACCCTATTTCTAACTGTGACTCATCTCTCTTCTTTCATACCAGGCGCCGACTGCCAGTACAGGAATGTCCACCTCTACCCAGGTCGGGCTGGCAGTCGGCATCCCTGTAGCCCTGGCCGCGCTGGCAGCACTACTGGCCCTGCTAATATTCTTCCTAAAGAAGAAGAAGAAGGGAGGGTACCGGCCTCCCACAGCCAAGCCGCGAAGGAGTGTCGTCTCCCCTGCAGTGGAGTCGTTTGAGAGAAACATCTACACCGTAAGAACCCTTTCCTATTTTGGTTCGTCTATTTGAACTTATTTTCCAGATGTCACAAGAAGGCATTTGACGTCAGCGATGCTTCCTGGCTTGTCCTTGTGTTGCCGTTGTGATTTCAATAACTGAAAATAAACGTTTTGACATTCAAACGTTTGCTGCCGAAAAATCCAGAGTTTGATTCTGGTACAGCCTGCTTGGAAGTCCCACGACATCAAAATCGTACGATGACCTACGATGGTTGTTAGTACGTCGTACGTCTCGTTTTATTTACAACATACGTTTGTGCTGGTTTCAGGCTTCCATGGACGACGCGTTCAGCCACGAGTTCGGCAAGAAGGGCGCCCAGCTGAACCGGTTCCGGGACCCAGACGCCGTGTACGGGCGGCTGTCCACAGCGTACACCCGGCCGCCCAGCACGGCCAGCTCCACGGCAACTAGGAACAGCTGGGTGTCAGGACCTGATTTCTACTAGACGTCGTCCCACAAGGCAACAATGCACCAGACACCTCGTACACTTATACTGAGATCACATTTCCAAACTGGAGCCCGGTCGGCCTGTTTGCATGAAAAAACAACAATTTTTATCCGGAATAGACACAAATAGTACTCATGATTGTCTTTTAATCTTTTTTGTGTTACTTTTCGTTCCCGAAAGCTGCCAGGCCGGGCCTCGGTAGGGAAATGTGACCTCAGCGTTAGTATTGTGTCCAGAACCGTACCTATCTAGTTCTATGCCTGAGTGGCTTAGGGCTAAGAGCAGGCACGGTTCTGGATAGAGAGCTGGCTCTCAGAACCTCATAGTTACTAGATGCCTTTCTAAAAGGCAACAACAATGCATTAGGCACATTTTACATTAAATACGTCGTTAGAACTTACTACGCCTGCATACGCAAAATCTGTAATGTGTTGTCCATAAACAGGCTTGGGACTCTTCATGGATGTTTGATTGTTGTGTTGGGTTTTATATCAACTTCTGACAATGCAACAAAAAGCAGAATGATGCTTGTGTGCGATAGTGTTTCTTAATACTGATTTTTCTTAGTAGGTAAATGTATTCAAACAATTGATACTATACCTACAACAATCATTTAGGTGCAAAGCATCATTTGACAATTTGTACATGTATTCAGATCAAGAAACCATAAAATGGTATATTTTGGTTCTCTTTTTAAAGTTAAAGTTTCATTACAATGAAGTCGTTCTCTGTTTGCGCGTATGTGTATATGTACATGGTACAAGGAATGCTAAGATTATTTAACAAAACCCTTGCAATAGCATCCAAATGAATATGCAATGTCTAAGTAACTATCAAGGTGCGTATAACGCATCAGACACTGGAGATGTCATTAAAAGAAAAAAAAAACTTTATATCAGTTCGCATTATATAGCTAGCTCTACATGTATATGTATACAACTTAAAAGTTTTTTGAAGATGAGTTGATTTGAAAGACGTTTATTTTAAAGATTGTTAAAATCAATCTTCGATCAATTGTCGTTACTGCTTAAGAAAGGCTGTTAGGAAGAGTTAACTGTATTTCAGTTTAAATGACTTACTTAGTTTGAATAAAAGACTATAAAAACCACGCGAACTGTAAAATTATTTGGTGGTCATACGTTCGCAAACTTAATGCATTCCTTGTGTCTTGAAAAATCAGCTTATGGAAAAAAGTCTATCTTAGATCATCCTCCGTCGACAGTTCTGTCATGGACCGCGTAAAACACCATAGGACCATCATCGTAGCACGACTTACGACGAATGTGATCGTGCTCTAAGTAAAAAGGGTATTGGTTTACACAAACTGCAGATCACTGTTGTCCACCTCGGTGTCCCCCTCCCCTGCCTCTTCTATCACCTCCTCTCCTGGCGTCTTCACACACGGCCCTCCCTTCTTAGCCGACCTCCTGGCGTTCCTTCTGAAACCCAACCTCGGCTTTAAACTGTGGGTCCGTTTTAAGGACTTGAATAGTGAAAATGGTTCCCTGGTGGTAACGCCTGATGTTGACGCGTCGTTTGTATCGTTTTTCTCACTCTGCAGTCGTTCTGCAGCCTGGATGTGTGAGGTTTTGTTGGTCGGCGGACTGATATGTTGGATCTCTGATTGGGTGCCTTTCCTAGGTGACTCCTGTTGATCGTCATAGTCAATCAAGTCTTTGGACGTTAGCTTGTCCTGGGTCTTCTGCGTTATCTTGTCATCATTTTGTGAAGTAGAACTTTTTCTAGTTGGACTGTTTGGTTTCGGTGGCATGAACTCGTAAACGATCGGGACCTTAGCGATGGGTGTGCCGGGTCTGTCGTCCTCTGTGCCGTTGCCTCCAGTCATGCCGACCATGGAAGACGACGGCGTGTCCTCGTCGATGAATTTCTTGCCTTTCAGGCCTTTTCCGTGAGGTCGCTTTCTCCAGTTGGCAACGACGACTTCGGAGCCCACACGGCGAGCTGTGAGAAGACAGTAAAGATTATGAAACCGTGTACATCAATAAATCAATGAATCATAAAGAAGGTAATAGTTAAACAACAACCCAGAACTAAAGAGCTTAAGAAGCTTTTAGAACACTTTTTACATGACCTAGGAGTCAAAGGTAAACCATAAAAGTTATAAAATGTTGCTGTGATAATCATATTCATATCTTGATATCAGTAAGTGAAATATACGTGTACATGGTCAAAAAGTATCGTATGGACCCTATGCTTGCAAGTTCTGTAAGATAACATCTAAGATACAATATATTTCACATCAAAGTTGGGGGACCAGTTAACTAGGTAGAAAGAGTGAAAGTGACTTAACTACACAGAGTAGAGACTGAAGCATGAAACGCCAAATACTTTTAGACCTACCTGATTTCTTTTTACAAACGCATATGATGATGACCAGAAAGAGCACCAGAAGGAACCCTCCTCCCGAAGATCCCCCTATGATCCACGGAAGCCAGTAGTCTGAGTCTTCCTCCTCACTGGCTACCACCATCTTCCCTGTTCTCTGAGTAAAGCTCGCTCCAGCAGGGTAGCTTATCTCAAAAACGATCCGAAATCCGTTCGAAGATTTCGTGACCCGGAGGTCGGTGTAGTTTGCCCAACCATCTACGAAAGGCACGGTGACTCCTCCTGCAAGTAGAATAAAAAATAAACATTCGTTGAGGTTTTCATACACAAATGTCAAAGACAACTACAGCAAACATTTATTTGAATAAGAAAAGTATACACGTAATCTATTTCAGAATATGGTGGCAGGTATCGACTTCCAAGAACCTTTGACCTTGCTTATGTCACAGACCCAGCAATCATTGCGCATTAGCTATGTGTGTCGAGTTGCACTAGGCAGTCAATAGATACGGTCCAGATTTTTGTGAGTTTTTCACTTTAGTATTAGATCACATTTTCAAACGTAGTCTTTTAATGTAGAACTTTCAACTAAAGCCCTAGTACCTTGAAGTGGAGAGTCTTGTGAGGAGGTGTATCCCTCCGCGGTTGCAGTGACGGTCCACGGCGCGGAGGAGTGCCCGACGGATGTGACGCGGTCACCGTTGATGTCAAGAAGGATCAGTACGGGCTGTACCGGGAGTTTGCCGACGGTAATGTCATGCGGCGGACCTTGGTAAATCTCCATCGATACAGGAACAGGGTAGTTTACGATGACGGACGATCCCAAATTCTCGGACACACTGAAAAGCAAATTCAGTACAATTGTTTTGTTACAGATACAATTTTAGTACAGACATTTTGAGTGGATGTGATTTGCCTGCTAAATCAATGACAGCCTTTGTGACATTAATTCCAACTTTTCTACGGATTCTTTTCATCTCATATACTTTAAAAGCCGCTACAAGCTCAACAGTTAGTTTAGTTTAGTCTAATTTAGACATTTTACAGTCTGTTTTGTTACTTTGTAGTGGACGTACCGTGTAGTATTGTCAGCTGTGTCCCATGTGATGTTCTCTGGTGGAGGGATGACATCAGCTATGGAAAGTGTCAGCACCTAATCATGACAGACGTAGAATTACTTGTTAGCAAATAAAGTTAGTCAAAACACAACCTATATTGGCACGCCGGTTTTGTATTGTCAAGTATTTACCTTCTTGGCACCAGATTAAAACCAATCTAGAGATTACAAGTAGTCTGATTTGAAATAGAGACAAAAATTCTAAAGATATTCATACCTCCAGACCCAGTTCCTCAGACATCGTTCCCTTCTGATAACTGTTGACGACTCTTGCAGCCGCTGCCTGAAGTTCTTCCCAGGTCACAGACACGTCTTCTGCTTGAGACTCTATAGATATGTATTGTCACTTCGTTATTTGCACAAACAATAGCACATATATGTGCCATGCAATGGAATCATGTTTGTAAATCGAAACTTATAAGACTTACATGACATGGCTTAACAGTAAAACCATGGTATTTCGTCTTGCTTGGGAGTCTATGAAAACATTTTGCTATTCGGAATTTGATCAGGCAAATCCAGATAAAAATACAATATAAAAAAAAATCTGATACGAGACCATTGATACCTTCAATCGCCTCAGCTGGAGTCTGCGCAGTCGTCATCACGTTGACGTCATACCGTTCGATGGTTGGCAGTGGAGGGTCAGCGACCTCAATGTGTAACGTCACGACCTCCCCGGACAGGTCACGTTTCCGCCGTCTGGAGTTCCGTTCAGTCTGTTCAGAAACAAAACAAACATCGTTCCATCTATTGCCTGTCTGTTGTTTGTTTATTTGTATGTATGTTATTTCTAGGATCTTCGTTTGTGTGATTCACACTATTCTTCCCGGAGTCCTGGTGATGATGTAAATCATCACATGGCTAATACGAAACGGGCGTTTGGCAAGCCAAATGTGCACAGCACTAGACGTTTGAAATTAACATTGTTTAACATCAAATGGGTATCGCAGCTTAGAACAACCGAGCAACCAATGCAGTGCATGTAATGCTGGTATGGATTCTAAATCGATCGTGGTTTCAAAACTTGGGAATGCAAGAACTTGTTTTCTTACTCACCTTGCTAATAATCCTGACGCGAGAAACGTCCACCACCAATAGGTCAGCAAACTTTTGTCTCACTTCGTCATCCCCGAACACAACTAACTCCAACTCCACATCTATGATGAGTAGCACAGTCGGAACAGTTCTAACCTCCACAGGTTCGCCTCCAGTCACCACGACATAAAATACACGATTCTCCCTATCGAAGTAGTTCACTCCGGTCTTGTTTGGTGGCAACTTTGGGACGAATGTTTCTGCTTCATCTTGGGTATTTATGTACAACTGTCCTCCAGAGAGTTTACCGTTAGTTGGTGTTTTGTATTCACCTGCCACGTAAACGTCTAGCCTCTCTAATCTGTCGTAGTACATTTGAAGCAGAATTCCGTGAGTTTCTTTTGTGCTCAGTAGGTGTAAGCGTAGATTCTGTGGATTCGAAGATGAGAAGAACACTTGGACAACTTGCCCAGTCGCAACGATCGTGTAGAAATTTGATATCCGTTTGGCACACGTGACGTCATCGCAGTCTCGTGAGATTTGCTTCGTGGGGCCGTCCACGAGATTGAGGTAGCCATTTTCCAAAATCGCGACGGGACCGACACGGCGAGTTTCCGTATCCGGGTCCAGGCTTTCAATGACAAACATCGAGTGGTCGATTCCAGTACAGTTATATGCCTGCCAACCTTCAATTTTGAAACAACTTGGTTGGCTGCCAAGTTTTCTTACAATGCCTGGTAAAAGAAGAAGAAAAGCGTTCGTTATTGAATGTCTAGTTTCTATGCTGAGGTTTAGAATAACAAAGAGGTTGTACAAGAACACCGAAAATGAGCTTCTTACCTCTGAAAGGAGCTGCTTCCCGCAAACCAAGGTTTTGGGTTGACAAGTAGTCTTTCATACTTCCAGGCAGCAGGTGATCATCTAAAAGAATAAAAATGTAACGAGTCAATGTAAAACGCGAGAGTTTCCAAATTTTTGTGTTTGCAAGGTGGTAAAATATTTTGTCAATTGCATCTTGTTCTGTGTAGAATGGAAGTATTTGTAAAATTTCATTATTAAATACCTCTATGTCTGGCACATCTAAATGCATACTTTACTAACTTCAAGTATGAAAAAGATTCCCATCGGAATCTAAAAAGATCTATCTAAAAGATATCGACATTCTTCATCTATCTCTCAATCAATCATCCACATGCACCATTCTCTTCAACCCACCATAATGTTTCCACCCATAATCCACCTCAGGAATGACAGTTGACTGCCCGCCAGGATATCCCGTGATGCCTCCGTCCATGTCCCGGATGAAGGGTTGGCCAGACCTTCCACAGTCACTTCGTCTACACGAAACCCTGTTACATAATTTTAGATTTAGCTTTGTTGTAGTCTTTCTTATCCTGTTATCATTTACCAACAGCATTAACAAATATGAACGCTTGACTAGCGACGTTGTAGACCAAGATGAAGCAAGATACTTAAAAGTAATTAAACAATTTGATAAGTCTTATTCTGCAACCCAAGGCACCATAGTCATAGCCTCTACCAGGCACCGCGGATCGCCGGAAAAATTGGCCGAAATAAAGGGATAATATACCAGACAAGATCCCGGGTCATAGAAGATCCAATTCGCGTGGGTAACGTGAATACTTTCCGGTGATACCATCCAATATGGTGTACGGTACTAATGTCAAAGTCACAGGAGTACAAACACCTCGTATCTTACCTGTGTTTTTCCCTGTGAAAATATAAGCGACAGTCTTTTTCTACGTCAATCATTCGAACCCCCTCCGCAACCACGGGATGCATGACGTCAGCATTATTTGGGTTCGTCATGATGGCTACGTCAAGGTTGTTCTGTGCACAGCGATACCCAAAATGTGCAAACGTCACATCTGTGTAAAATGAGAACATAGAGTAAAAAAGCTTGATAGATTAGTCAATTTTGCACTGTTTCAGAAAACACCATCGTAAAGTAAAACTGAAGAATAGGTTTACATAGAGGCAAAACTGAATTATTGAATGATATGAATGTAAAAACACCAACTCATTTAGAACAGTTTCAGCTGTGCTAAATTGTCTATAATTTGCATATGAACATTTGAAAAGCTTCAGTAATGAAAATTATAACAACATCACAATGTAATGACAAATGGAAGAGTAATACATCAAAAATATTTCATAACTTCACTTACTCTGGATGTTCAGGACACCGTTGATGGCAGGATATGACGTAGGGACGTGAAACGCAGTTTCCGGTAATCTGGTAGCCTCTGACGTAAAGGAGGGCCACAGGATCCCTACGCGTCCTTTGGTCGGACTCCTTGGCGACCTAAACACTGTCGTTTCATCTTCTACCTCCGTAACCAACCGGTCCGTCACACAGTTGTACAGCGGACTACTTCCTACTACCAGAGACTCTCGGATGGTGACGAATTTGTTTGAAATCTCGTGAGACAGCGTGAGAGGTCCGTACACCATAGGTAGCACTGCTACACCGTTGTCGACAAGAGTAACGTTCTCAATGACAACGCTAGACTCTGTGTGAAAACTTATTCCGTAATCCAAGTTCTTGTACCCCGTAAAACCGCTGATCTTGGTGCAGCCCTGTCTGCCGTTGCCAGCTGGGATACGGTACCCATGAAGAGAAGAATGGCCAACGTTGCCTTCCATTGAATCAGTGTTTGAACTTTCACAGGAGATCCCGCTTGTTTGGAACGCGATTCTCTCGGAGCCTGCAACGGCGTTGCCCGTCAGAGTCACACTGGATGCCTTTGTAACGTCTATGGCGCCAAACCAGTCTCTGCTTCTTTCCGTTGTATTTGCAGCCACCGATAGGCACACAAGATTTCTACTTACAACACTTCCGGAGCCTTCTATCAAAATCGTTGGGCCGACCGTATGATAAAACACGTTGTTTTCTATCTCTAAAGCAGGAGAGTCAAAAGCATGAAGTCCGCCATGTTGGATTCTATGGACACTGCTTTTGATGACGTAGGAATTTTGATCTTGACCAATGAGGGAGCCGCCTGTGAAGGTCATGGCGAATGACCTTTGGCTAGACCCTCCACTTGAGGGACCAGTGAACTCTACGTCACTGATACGTGCAGAACCTACGGAAAAGTAGAAAGGAGGTTGCTGAGAAAAAATTGCCATGGCGGCGGTATGCAGTTACACACTCTTATCTATCTGTTGAATATCTTTATGTGTAGAAGATTTTTTAATGCGCCTTTGTCCAGTCATGACCATCTCTATTCTAGTAAAATGATGAACTTTATTCCAACACACAATTTACAGAGAGATCAAATTTTCAGCGACCACTGTCGCCTTCATCAGGTTAATTAAGGACCAATCACGCCAAAAAGTAGTTACTAAGCAACTGGATATGATTTTGAAAATCCTACATTCTCTAAGTTTGGTAACCAGGCTAGCTTTGGATGCATAGCTTCGGATGCATATCTCACCAAATGCATTTCAAAATCATATCCAGTTGCTTGAGTAACTACTTTTTGGCGTATCGTATTACCTGGATGTCTAATCGACGTAATGACCAATCACTTCACAACGTGATCTCGCGAGAGTTACGATTTACAAACACGTGACCTTATTCACACGAGACTTTATTCTACCATGCTACGTCGTTTTCACAACAACCACCATCTTTAGAATTTCTTTGGCGAGATATGCATCCAAAGCTAGCCTGGTTTCCAAACTTAGAGAATGTAGGACTCAGGAACTAAGTAGGTTTGGTAACCAGGCTGATTGAATATTACTTTCAACATCGTACAATGTACGAACCCTATTAAATGCCGAAAGGTGAAAATTGAACCAGTTAAACTTTACCTGAGTACGTTCTGGTGCCCTCGGTCAGCTGACCAACATGGAGATGGACGGGAGGGCTGTCGTCTGATGACGTCACTATGACGCGCAGGTTCCTGGACAGCAGACCGACTTCGGCTGCCATCGGGTAGGATCGGCTCCCGTCGGAAACAGATAGAGTCTCGCCTGAAAGAGAGAAATGGAGTTTTAAAAAAGCACCTTAGGAATTGTATGTAATGTAGAATTTTAGAAAATTCTTATTGTCTAAGTCTAACAATAGCAGGTATGATGACTTTGTGATAACGCTCTTAAGATGCACTTTTGACTTAAAATGCTGTATTTGTAGTTTGCTGTGCTGTGCGTTTGTTTTTGTGTCAAAAGGTGTAGGTTGACAGTACATGAGTGGGGAAGATTGACAGGCAGAATGCCATGTCAAAAAGTCAGACATAGAAAATCTGTTGAACTTGAAGGTCAAGAAAAACCAAAATACGTTTCGGAAGTCTTATATTGTCTGATTTCTCGTATAATGTTTTTTTTTTCGATATAAATTAAAGTTGTCAGTCTTACCAAGATGGGTGTGTTGTAAAGGTCTGTCCAGGTACAGAGTTCGTCGATCGTTCCCGACTTTCCTGATAGTAAACGTTTCCGCTTGGTGAGGATCGTAGCTCGTTGACGTCACCACAATCTCGTCCCCAGGGCGCCAGTCTACCTCATCTCGTACCCGGATTTTGTTGTTACCCGCGGCAAACGTTAAAGACAGACGCGTCCACGTGGCCAAATGGCGAGAGCCGTGAAGATCCAGCCTCCCGAAAACAGCTAGAGGAAAGAAATGTTATTATCGTAGTTTTAATAGCCAAAAAACTTAATTATGATCACGATGTTTCTAATTATATTTTCTAAGAAATGTAATGCAACCACGTAAGAACATAAAGCTTGATATTGAGGTTAAAACATTACACATTAAAAGGGTAGAATTATGCTACAAGAAAAAAGCATTTGTATATTGAACGCACGTACAGAAAAATAACCGATTTATAACCTAAGCAAATGCCAAAAAAAAACGCCAAATATACCTATTCCGACAGGATTTTCGAGCTCCCTTGTTGACCTTTTTGCTCTAGAAGATAGGACCTCCTCAGGAAAACATCCCCCGTGTATCACAACGGTTATTGTTCGATCGCGGGGTACCACTTCTTCCTCAAAACCGATGACGAGACGACCACCAATGATGACGATGCAAGTGATGTTGATCACGTGACTGTGTTCGGTTGGAACTTCTAAAGTTCCCCGGATGAGGAGCCTACCAAGTTCGAGTGGAACGTCAGCAACCATCCAGAGGCCTGGGGAGAATGTTTTTGTAATTAAGATAAGAAAGACATCGGAAATTTGAAATACATACATAAATATGATTTCAGGTTTAATTTTGAAGGAAGGTAGCAATCTTCTATCCAAATCTGTGAATTAGTTAATGTCATTTTACAAATTAGTCCAATTATTAGTCAATGACAAAGAAACATTTTGAAGCTCGATTGTAAACCAAAGTAGTCCTGTATAAATTGCAATTTCTATATCATATCAAGCGATTATTATTATATCCAACGAAAAACAAGTAACAGACCTTCTTGAATCTCCACATCGTCGCCTTCCTGAGGTACTCTGCCCTGCCCGTTTCTGACGCCGCCGCCCATTCGCCAGCTAGAGTCATGTGACCAGAACACTGCGTCACGTGGTCTCCTGGACACGTAGACCGTCCCGCCACATGTGGGTTCGAGGCAGTCGTAAACCTCCGCGGACACCCGGATGTCAGTTGGTCTCTTCTTCCCCTTTCCGCTAACTGCAAGCAAATGGTAAATGTGAATATAAGTGATCTGTAGTCTACGCACTGTACTTAAGACCTCAAATTTAGAAAATCTCAACAAATAGAGCCTATGGGCTGTTTTTTACGTAGAAATGCAAAAGAAAACTCAGAATATTTGACAAAATGCACCCATTTCTCGTTGGTAGAATCGCTAAATGCCACATTGTATCCGTATATATAGCCGTTATAACCACCCTCGGTGTAACATGCAGGCTTCTCACATTGTCTTATTTGTTATTCGTGTTTGCCAGTCAGGATTGGTCCACTGGTACTTACCCAAGTAGCTCAGCGTGCTGTTCAGCAGGTGCCATTGTAGACTATTGTGTTTCTTGTAGTTTAGAGGTTCGTAGCTTCTCTCTGTCAGACGATTGTTTATCAAAACTTTGTCGGGCTGACTTGCAAGAACATGTCTTAAGATTACATAGTCGCCATCTTTAAAATCGTGGAAAGTCGCACTGTAACTCAAATTAGTAGGTTGGGTGTCAGTTTGGAACTCTACGGTGTAGCTCTGCCCACTTGCTAAGGTTGTAGCCCATCCGTTTTGAAATCTGAGTCCGTTTTTCACGAAAGAGACCGTAAGCGTTCCTGCGTCTATTGAGACGGACATGTTGGTCCCGGTCAGCCAACCCGGCTTGACGTTATAGAAATCACAGCGGTGCAGTACCACTAACTTGTCGCAGGTGGCGCCACTGACCGCGCCTTTGCTGAAAGCAGGGACAACGTTACATCTGATGTTGGGAAGAATAGGAGTCCAGGGAAGAACAACAGCAAGCTTCTTTCCACTCAAAGAACGATCCAAGTCTTTGAACCAACATTCGCTTTCCCAACGAAAGGCTACTCTGTTGGGGGAATTGTAGAACTTCAACCTTTCAACTTTGACTTCCGAACCCGTCTGATACGTTTCGCAGCCTGCGCACCCACCAATCGCTGCGCAGGTTTGCGTGTCAAAATGAACAAACGTGACGCCAGACAACGTCATATTTCCTGACGGAGGAGTCCGTATGCCGACTTCAGTGCAAGAACCACCACTGCTAAAGGCCGTCCTCGTAGCTACAATGACAGAGTCTTGTATCAGCGGGACTTCGGTACTAGATTCTTCCTCTGTTTTGGTATACTCTATCCCAGCGACTCCACTGCCTACGACGATTGCTTGTGATACTTGCACGGTTCCAACAGATGCCATGTGGATTCCTCTGAAGCAGCCAGACGCGGTGAAGTTGCCGAAGGTGACCAGCTCGTTCTCGGAGTTTCCGCAGTTGCCGGCGACGTTGGGGCGGTAGGAAGGATTGACCAGAAGCCCAGCTCTGAATGGAGTAAAATTTGGCACAGTTAAGTCATCAACAATCACTCAGTGCCAACTGCAAAATAATTTCTTGGTAGTGATTTCAAATGCAAAGCAACCTAAATAAAGGAAAACACTGCATGGATACAACGTGGTTCTAGTAGTAAGGTAAGTACTAATTATAAGGACACAAATGCACACAGCAATGTGTTATTATCTTTCTCTCCATAGGCGGTTATTGAAACAGTAATAGACATATAAAAGATTGGGAAACTTACCCATGGCACGAGAACGCTGCATTACCCTGGAAAGTCGCCAGGGGGACCTTGCGGGGACAGACGTTGTTGGTGCGAGCCGTACCGCCGGTACGCGCAGGCAGGTTGTACCAAAACCCGCTGTAATCAGAACCAACCACAACATTGCCGTCCAACACATTTCCCGGGTGTCGCATTAGAAACCCAGCAGGCATCAAGTCTTCTGCTTCAAGGCTGACAGACTGCTTGACCATGACCGCTAAGTTGTTCTCAAACACGTTATTTTCTTCGTCGCCATCTTGAGTGAAGAACCCGTGACCTTTGACGTCATACATGACGTTGCCTTCCACTGACAAGTTGTCGGTGCCTTTTATAGCCAGGCCGCGGTTAAAACTTTGACGAATCACGGAGTTCCTAACAAACGACCCTCTGACGTCGCCACACATATGGAACGTGATTGGATGATTGCCAATGCTGTAACCTTTTCCAATGTTTGTAAATTGAACGTTTTGTAAGTGGACGTTAACGTGTGAAGACGATGGGTTTTCTGGGTGAACTATAAGCCGTGCGCCATGTTGGTTCCTTCCCAGGGTAGGTCCGTATCTGCCCTGGAAGCACGTGTCGTTACCAGCATTTTGCAAATCTGAACAAACAAGAAATCAGAGGTTTTAAACTTCTGGAAAGTATTTTGCGTTAATGAATCACATCACAGAATGATTACTCGTAAGAATGTATTGTGGAAACTATTACACCCTGGTTGGTGTTTTCTACATTTTTGGCGACGCCATCCTTAAACTTAATGTATACGTAAAAACACTTATCAAAAACCCAGTCTCCACACCACTCACTTTGGAACCCAAATATACCAACCTAACATAACTTGACCAGTACATGATCATTGTGAGTCTACCTTTCACCACAGAACATACGTCCTGTTGTATTCGCCACTATTTCATGACCCTTTTATTTACATTTATTTCATGCGGATCGTAGAACAGCCAAAAATGCTTCTTGATGCCCTTCTTCAGGGTCATACATATTTGAAAACAGTATATTTGAAACAAAACAATATTAGATATACATGTATCATTGCCATTTTCGACGTTTCCCCGGAAGACGATGTTCCTGTTTATCGGGAACAACACCGCTCTGAGCCCGAAGGCCCACCCCGCCAGCTCCCCTTCCGTCGCCGTGTGTGTGTACCGGAGGGGAGGGGTGAAGGACAGCGTCAGGCCGTCAGAGGAAACTTCTGTTACCTGGTGAAGCACAGGCGGAGGAATGTTACAGTCGTAATAGATAATATACATTGTACCTTGTACAATTGTCATGCAATAAAGTTCTTCTAAAAAATTTATGTTAGCTTTCAGTATAAGTGGCTTATGCAGTCTTGTACTTAAAATGTTAGCATATTAATGGCAATTTATCTGAATGTTTAAAGAACGCCACAAGTCAAGATATTTGCAAAATCATGGCCAATGGAAGTAAAATTATACCGTTAGATTCTTATGTTTCTGGCTTGACTTTGTGCTTTTTGACGAAAGTGGCAGTCGCTTGGATCCGGTATATATTTCTTACGGAAGTTGTGTTAAATCTTACCGTAACTTCCTCGTGTTGGTTCCCGGCGTCCCAGTCTCCCATCGCGGCGACTACGACAGCACTGCCCGGCGTCCAGTTCACCGGCTCCTGTAGGGTCATGTTGGTGTCTCCCGGGTTAGATGTCTCGTCAAGCCGGGTCCAGCTAGGACTGACTGGCAGTCCTGTAACATACCATCATAAGTATCTTATCCAGCGCCGCGCCTAACTACTTCTATGCCTGAATGGGTTACTGTTAGGATAAGATAATCTCCAAGCAGATCCTAACTTGGCAAAAGACATAACTGTGCCTGATTCTTAATCTCAAAGCAGATCATATGGTGGCAAAAGACAGTATCAAATTGGCAGCAGTATCCATTCGCCAGAGAGGTCCCCCCTTCGGTAGCTTATGTACCCTCATTGACCAATTTGATACTGTATTTTGCCACCATATGCTTTGAGATTAAGAATCAGGCACAGTTCTGGATATTTTCAGTGTACTCAAGTATACTAAATAGATTTGCCCCAGGCACGGTTATAAATATACATGAATTGTTCTAGATACATTTACAACTGGGGTTAAGACTGCAAAACCTCTTATCTAATCGTCTAATCGTTTTGTATGTTCTAAAAACATTAAAGTTTACCCACCATGCATGTCAATAGTTCCTTCTCTTACGACCACAATCTTGTCCCCGTATAGAGGAAAACCTTCTGTACTGCTGTCCCCGTATAGCACGATGTGTGCCGTGTGCAGAAATGGCTGTTCGGCTGTGCCAACCTGCAAACTCCCTCCCCCTGTGATTAGGACTGCCTCAGCATGTATCTCCAGATCCTTCTGCTCAAAGATGAGATCTCCGCCTGGAAGCGTATGAGAAATAGACAGTTCCAATATCTAGTCTTCACTTTTGTGTTGAAAACCTGTCTTTTAGTAGGGCACTTCATTGACGATGCATTGATGTGTTATCTAAATTGTATAACATACGAAATCAACTAGAGTTGAGTTAGTGGGGTTTTCCAGGGAAATGCATACTATATAAAGTCATTGTTCAAAAACAAAAGATTACCTAAAACATACATGCTCGTTTGTAACATTGTATGTTACCTAAATACCACATTAAGTGACGATGATTGTGTACTTGCTATGCTGAAGAGTCTTTATAGTCGTGCAAACAGTATCAACCGCAAATTTTTCTGTTGCTCTCCATCTGTTAAGAGACACCTGTTTATGACGTATTGCGCCCAGCTATATGGCGCCCAGTTATGGAGCTCTGTAAGCTCTGGTGTTTTGTATAAGTGCAGAGTGGCTTATAATAATTGTTTTAGAATCATAATGAATCTGCCTCGGCGTTGCAGCGCGAGTGATATGTTTGTCTGTAACTATATTGACACTTTTGAAACCAGGAGGAGGAGAATTTGTTATTCTTTTCTAAAAAGGTTATTTTCCTCCAATAACGCAACAATCTGTCGCTTAATTCATTCCGATGCCTTCTACAGGAATTCATTCTTTCGGAAGACCTACCATTTGTTATGCTTTTAGGTTTCTTCCTGTTTTACTTGTATGTCTGTAGTGTTTTTGTATTATTTTAATGATGTATTGTACATGTTATATGGTTTTTTTTTTACCTGAAATAAAGAATGAATGAATGTATGTCCTTTTGGAGTACGCAGAATATTTCCTCTATTCATATCCTTAGATCCTCTTTACATGTATGGTCTACACATTAAAAATCGTTAGACGACAACATGGAATAGCAAAAGTAGCAGAACGTGTTAATCACGTACCATTGATATGCAGCAGTTGCAGCACTGTTGTGTTGGTATCTAACAGGACGGCCTTTCCGGGTCCGATAGTGACGGTATCCCCGTCCTGTGGGACTGTACCATCCGGCCATGTCAGCGGGGAGGTCCAACGGTGTACGTACTGGAATGCTACTTCTGGATCCTGTAGCAAAGGTATAAATGATTTAAATTAACTAAAAGAATAAAGTCTCATACAGCTTTAGTTCACTATGAGTTGCTGGTGTGAAACTATGCCTTGAGATCACCAGATACTAAAGTCTGAATTAGCAACCAGAGACAGAGACAGAACATTGCGTTTGTTATTCACTATCACTATGCATCTTCATTAGATTCCTTAAATACCTTCTCTCTCTTCACTACTCTACTACAAAGTTGATTTATGACTTCCAAGTGTAACCTTCACCAAGGCCCTTAGATTTCGTAAAGATAACACGTGTTACTGTCATAAAGTTTTTTAATTATAACCTACCGTACAGGCTCTGCCAAGGTTGCCTACTGTAACGACCACTTCAACGTGCCCAGATGTAGCAGAGGAGCCCAGCTCACATTGAATGGTAGTGCTGTTCTCGCTAATGATGGTGCAGGCGGCGTCACCGATGATTACTGTGTTCTGGCTATCACTAAATTGGAATGACACCACAAGTTTACGTACGTACAAGTGCCCACGATGCTTTTTTGCTGACTGCTATTAATACGTATTGATCTTGTCTTAATGTTTACTTCAACATTGTACGAATTATAGTTTATAGTGTTTCAAACAAAAGCTAAATATCTGAGGAAACTTCAACTGATGCAATTAAAGCTTCAAATGCATCTAAAGCATTCATACAAGCCGTGATTGGCAACTTTTGCCGGTTTAATAGCAAATTCAGCACCAAGGACAGCGCAATATGCTTGTAATCAAGTCTACAATTAATTTAGATACAACGAAAAGAGACTGATTTAAGTTAATAATTAGCATCTGGCACTCTTAGGAGGACTTCACTGACCTGAATCGATGCCCAGTAATTGTAAGGACGGTTCCTTCCTCTCCCATCTGTGGCGATAGTGAGCTGACTGTTGGCGTGCTGTTAGTCCGATAGATGTAGGCAGAGGGCGCTTCTGCAACCATACCGCCTGGAACCGTCAGGACAACTGTGCAGTTCTCGTCCACAGACAGATCTTTTGTGACGATACACATTATAAAGATGCTGTAATTGACGTTTTCTAAAACACTATTAAAATGTTGATGTACTTACTAACAAATGATGCAAGGAAACAACTGGCTATATAGAGATATGAATTTTAGTTTGGTATCAGAACAGTGTGATTGAAATATGAAAACCATAATGAAAACATAACACTTAGTAGTTTCAAGGGTTGAAAACAGCATTTGTTCAGAATTTACTGTAAAGTGATTTGTATTCTTTCAAAGCGGAAAGAGGTGATATAAATGTGCCAAGGCAGAATTTTGTTTGGTAGTGACATAAAAGTTGATTACAATGCTGCAGAATAACAACCCTTACCATTGCATCTGGCGGGAGTGAAGCAGCTGATTTCTTCGCTTGACTCGTTCACAACAGAGCATGGTTCCCCACACAGGGTGATTGACGTGTGGTTGGCATGGAAACCGGACCCGCTGATGACGATGAGCTGATGGCCGCCAAAACTACCTGTGGCACGAAAGGACGGAATACAACGGTAAAAAAGGTATTGCAAATACTTGTTGTGTACTTAAATACTTGCAATGTGGTCGCCAGCGACATTAGAGAAAACTATGGAGGATGGCAACCAGGCTATATACCCTTCTAAACTTTGAATGATCATGTCTGTCTATATGGGCTCCATGCGATAACGTAAACGTTGCTAGACACAAACTGAAAAGTAGACACTGTTCTACCTTCACAGTATGACCCATATAAAATTATATGGTTTTAGATTAAAACAGAGAGCATTAGTATATACGTTAATTTTCTACATCACTGCGCAAAATTACAAATGGTCAACTTGACTGAATGACATACTGATAAGAAATAACTGTTTTAGTACAATTACTACGTACCTGATGTTTCTGATATCCCCGTCACTCGTAGTTGAACTTGAAACGTTGTGTTCGACACAGCGTCTCCGAGTCCTGCCACTGACACTTTAACCTGATACACACCTGCAAACTGCACACCTGTGCTGCAGGTGATCACTGTGTCATTGCTGGAAACACCTGAACACTCCTGTCCTCCGACAAGCACCTGAACATCTGAACTCCTGTTGGAAAAGTTCTCCCCAACGATGGTTATATTTTCCTCGTATATTCCCATACTTGGATGCACAGAGTGGACAATTGGAGTGCTGCTTTGGTCGTATAGGAAAGTAAAAGAGTCAGAATCCGCCATGTTTACGGTCACACAGCCTTTTGTTTTACCACTGCCAGGCGGAGTGATACATCTGATTTCAGTGTAGTTTACTGAAATAACGGAACATGGTTCACCTCCTATAGAAACCGTAGTGTTGCCTGTGGCATCAAACCCTTGCCCACTCAGGACTATTTCTGTGCCTCCTTCTAGGCTTCCCTGGCTTGGGGATATGTTTGTAACAGTGGGAGAAATTATGACTACGTTTGTAGTGTTGAAAACAGCAAAACCCCTCCGGTCGACATTCACAGTTACTGTATGGTGACCGGCAGTAGCGTTGGTGAGCCAACATGTTACAACGTGTTTGGCAAAAGACCGGATGTTGCAAGGATGGTCTCCTACAGTTATGGTCACTGACGTCATGTCGTCCAGGAAATTTGACCCGACGACTGTGACCTCTGTCCTCCAATATGGCGGCGTCTCAGCTGTGCTGTTCGATACCGTAGCCATTGTTGATGTGGGTACTGTGGTTAGTCCCAGTATGGACATGTTTTCCGGGGAATATGGAGAAGTACTGGAAAGCACTGTAGTGGCTGCGAGTGGCACTGCCTGACTTTCTAGTATGTCTGTCGGTGACATTGTCAAGTTTCCGTTATTTGAATCTGTTGTAAAGTTACTAACTACCCCTGTATCTGTGATGCCTGTTGTTGCCGCATCTGTGGTTGAATTCTCATTTAACGTTGTGTTTGTTGGCATGGGATTCGTGCCAGGCCCGGGAGATGTCGCTTCCGTAACATATACCTCATCCGTTGCTTCAGTGAATGCTGTAACAGTCACCTCAGACATTGGTCCATGGTCTGTGCTCAATGGATTGGCAGATACCGGTGAAGCGGTAGCACTAGATGCATTTTCAACCGTAGCCCCTAGCGTTTCATTAGAGTTTATAGTAGTCGTAGCTGTAGAAATAGGTGTAGTGTTCGTTGTATTTTGCAGTCTAGTGAAGGGTGTGGTATAAGGTGTAGTGCCAGGTGCATTTCCAGGTGTTGTGACAGGTGCTGCAGCAGGTGTTGTGACAGATGTTGCATCAGATGTTGTATCAGGCGCTTCCGTGCTTGCATCTTCCATCGTTACGTTAGATCTATCCACCTGCGTTGTATTTTGTACAGCCGACGTCAAATCTGTAACAGCGGCTGTACGTCGTAACCCTGCATTCTCCGTAGTGTTTAATGCTAAGTCAATTGCTGTCAAGTCTATCCAAAATGTGTCTGCTCGCACTTCATCAATGACCGGAAGATCTTCCCAACTGTACTGGAAATCACAGTCTGTCAGACATATGGCTTCTGCACCGTCTACAACAACAGATACTTGGAACGTTTGTGAGCTGTTTGAAGTTTCTATGATACCGGAGGCTGTTTGACAGACTATGTTCGCGTATGAAAGCTCTAAGATCCCGCATTGGAGTTCTGCTCCTACATAAACTTGGGTCTCATACCCGTCCTTGCGAAATCCTGTGCCAAATATGGAGACCGTTGTTCCACCGGCGACGGATCCAGAAGATGGTGCCAGGCTTGTGATGATTGGGACGACTAGAAATGACGCGTTTTCTTCCAGAATTGCCGCGTTTCCACGATTTTTGACGTTTAATGTAATCTGTAGGCTTGATCCTACTGACAATGGTTCCTGCAAGGGGTAAAAATATAAGGAGATTGCCTTACTGAAAAGTATTTCAGTATATGGTAGAATCTGTTATTTTGTTTCAATGACTTAACCATTATATTCTAACTGGTTGCATCTATGACTTTAGAGGCTTTAAAGGGGTGGCCATTTTGAAATCAGCTCAGTCACCCATAGACTTAACTTTAGAAAATTAAAGTGGAATTCTAATCCCAAAAATATATGTGCCAAGTGAAACACATAAAAGTACTGAAAGTTTCATTAAAAGCGTTTTAAAAAGTCTTACTTGATCGCTGATGATACACACGATCTTCGCCTCGCTAACAGTGGTGACGTTACATCTGTGCCGCCCGATGTGAACCCGGTTGTCGCCGGCCGTGATGCTGAAGTGTTTCCCGCGCAGGAAAACACTTCCCACTTGACAACCTTTGTATCAGAGGTAATGAATACTAAATTACTTACTTGCTCGCTGATGACAAAGGCTATCTTTGCCTCGCTGGCAGTGGTGACGTTACAGCTGTACCGCCCGATGTGAACCCGGTTGTCGCCTGCCGTGGTGCTGAACTGTTTCCCGCGCAGGACAACCTCCGTTCCTGCAGCGCCCTCTAGCGGGCTGACGTGTGTAACTACAGGTGTCTGGCTGTCGGTGAAGGTATAGTTAAACATACCTGAAAAGCAGAACATGGTAGATCATTAGATAGGTCACAAATCTTATTTTCATCAGCTATAATAAAGACAATAACGATAATCTAATCGACTTAAACGTGCCAGAATAGATCATTTGGTAGTCATTACGGGTATTTTGTTACATTTTGATATCGAAGTTATAAACTATTTCTAATGAGGAAAACTATGAGGCAAACGCATAACCACATTCACTCATCATCACGTAGCATTTCACAGAATCATGCATCCCAATCCATCCACAGACAAGAGGAGAAGAAACTAATGTACGTTCAACTTACCGGATTTGCCGTCAGCCACAATTCCCTCGAAAGATACCTGTAGTTCCTCAGTTTCTTCCGTTCTGTCCGTTACGATGACTGTGCCGTTTAGGACGATATTGCCCAATAATCCCGTCAACTCAGTTTCATAAATATACATCCCAGGCGTTGTGAACTTGAATGTTCCTGTTGATATTGTAGGAAGATAAATTAACTGCACGGCAATAGTACACGGTAAAATGTGTTTATTTTAAAATGCATATAATTGCTGACATAACAACAATCAACATTTACCTGTGATAGACGAATTTTCAAACACCGCTATCTCACGGTTTTCTGTCGTGTTGGTGACAGATATCCTGTGTGCACCACGTGGTAGATCAGCTACCCCCTCTAGCCTAGACCAGTGCCACTGTACTATGTCACCAGCCTTGCACTTCACTACTGCAGGCTCCCAAGACAACTCGGACCCATGAACTAAAGGAGTAAAAGAAAATTTCAGAGGGTTGGAAAAATTCTTCTTTATGAATGCATTCCCCATAATCATACAGTGTGCGCGGTGTTGCAGCAGCAGACTATTACACTGAACCACCTTTTACATCGAACCTTCGCAATCTAACATGTGCATGTAAGCATTGTTTAGAGCTATCAGGTAACGATAACCCTACTTGGTGGCAATAAGTTCCACTCTACAATTGTTATAGGAAAATACAAGAAAGACCAAACCCATAGGTCCACATACATCCATAGAAATTATAGACATGCAAACATGTTATGGTCATAAAGCCATTCTACCATAGGTAGAGCCAATTGTTAAAATGCTACCATTGGTTAATATAAGAGGTAACTGTGATGAATATCGAGTTTCTGCTTACCGATATTATTCACACGGTACGTCTTGGCGTACGATTGTGTTGTACACACTAATGTGTTCTCGGATATCTCCCGAACGTCGCATGACACTGGTCCGACTTTCACATCAACTGCAGACATGTTTGTTGGAAACCCTTCGCCAGTAATGTTCAGGACAGTTCCACCTGTTAACAGACGATCAATGTAAATGCATATAAGTTATGAATATATGAATACATCCTTATGTTTATGCTCTTAATAAAAGCTAAGTACAGGTAATAATGACCAGGTACAGTTACTTATTGCCAACGCCCTCTGGCAGTAAACGACTTTCTTTGCACAACAGGTTTTGTATCAGTAAATGTGTTTTATCTATCTACTGTTGAAGTTACCTGCTAACGAGCCTTCCAATGGGTCAACGTTGTCCACTCTGAAGATGTATTCTATCGCCATAGGCGCGCTTGAGACAAAATAACAGTGTGTTGGAAAATACTACATTGAAAACATCCAAGTTCAAACATTGCCAACTTATTTAACCAATTCTTTTTTGAGTGGAACGAATAGTAGAAAGGAAAAGTTTAGCTTCATTTCCTTTTTTGTAATGCAATAGCTGATTACCTGCTATAAGCGTATCCGAAGTTATTCACGTGAAGTAGTACAGGGTATCGCCCCGGTGGTAGCGGCGGAAGGATACATGAAATGTTGTCGTCGGTGACTAAACCCTCACACATGCTCGGCCCAACCGTCACAGAAATTAGAGAATCGTTGCTTTCGAATAAAGAGCCTTCTATCTGCAAAATATCGCCACCTAAACAAGTAAAGAACAAATTATTATACATGTATTACGGGCTTTTGTTTGCTTGTTTGTTTGTTTCTACAAAAATGAAGTGGGAGATCTTAACAATCTACTTCAGAACACGATGTTTTACCGTACAATAGGCGTACTTAAAACTGTGAGGTAGCTTAATTGCAAAAAAAACACATTTCTACTGACATGACACAGAGACGTTGGTTGGCATGGCAACCGTGACGACAGGAGTGATGGCGGGGTCGTATGTAAATGAACCTTCTAACATGGCGCTGATTCCACCGACTTCAACAATGACATTTGCCGTGGATTCAACGTTAACATTATCCACCTAAAGGGGGAAAAATCAAAACCGAGTGATGCACATAGGGTAGTTTGTTTCTCTGTCAGAAAAAAGACCAAGAAGCAAAATGTTTGGGACAACCAATACCTACTGGAAAAAGATCAAAACACTAACCATGGCTGGTGTTCTGCACTTTATCATGCCTGGCTCGGATTTAGATGTACTGATAGGAGTACACAGTTTGTTCCCAATCCGTACGATGGCGTTGTTGATGCCAGTCCCGTTCAGAGTTAGAAGTGTACCACCTGTGTATATATGGATTAGGTTAGTCACTAAATAGCTATCAGTCCTGACTTAACCGACGAATGCTTTGGTATGGAAAAATGGCTTATGATTACGTTTGACTCTTCCAGAAATATAATAAGGCATTCAAAAGACATTCCCCTTCTTTCTCACAGTTGTAAGTGCAAATGTGTAGTCATTTTGCATTGTGATAAATATTAAGATCCCTTTCGAGTAAATCTTGTGTTTCAATGTTCTTCTGTCTTATGGATGGCTACACTCGTTTTAATAACCGTAATCTTTATGCCGTATTGCAAAAACGATTTGACACTCAGAACTGTAGTATAGCTTATCCACATCACATAGATTTTACTGACTTACCAGCGGTGCTGCCTCTGGTAGGCTGAATCCTTGTCAGGCTAACGTTGTAGGTAAACATCAGCGGCCCCTGCGTGTTTAAAGCGTTACCATGGGGATGGACGTAAACAACAACAGGGTGGACGCCGCCTGACGTCATCATCCGGACGATGCACCTGACGCCGGTGGTCGTCATGGAGACCACGTCACAGGTGACGTCACCCACCGTGACGTTTATCATGTCCGTATCGTTTGAAAATCCAGACCCGGTGATTTCTATCTCTTCACCAACCGACCCTGAAAATGGACATGCAAACGTTGATAGCCTGTTACAAAAATATGAAAAAGTACATTTGTTTTTATAATATCATTACATTATAATTAAAAGCCATTAGGGTAGACATACTCAAAGACCTATAGTGACTTAAACGCTTATAAACAAGTTGCCTAGTCTCCAAGCAGATCATATGGTGGCAGGGCAGCATCCATTGGCCAGAGAAGTGTCCATTAGCCACCAGTGCAAACTCCTCTGGCCAATGGATACTGCCTTGCCACCGAAAGGAATCTGCTTATATATGGAGATTACAAGTTGCCAGCATACGGCATCAGTGCAGGCGTTTAGGGAAATATAATTATTGCACTTAGGCAATGGAAATCCTCACCTGATGAAGGGTCCACTGCAGTGACTGTTGGCATGGAAACGGCTGTGTAGTGGAACGTGCAGTCACCATGGTGACAGGTGGATGGTATACCGTTCACAGACACAGTAACCTTCAAGACATGGAACAAAAAATCAGATATTTCAGGCTTTCGATCAGTAGTAGGGTTGTCGTGACCTTCGAGTTTATTCCAATTCTTGTTACCGACCTTTTGACTTCCTGCAATATCTGTTAATCTTCCCCACCCATGTGTTCTCAACCCACTCCAAAGTTTAACAGACTTGCTGTGTCTGACCTTTTGTCCTGAATCTGGCATATACTTGGTATGCAACCTACATGTACCATACTGCGTATAAATATTCGCTACCCAAGTACTGTTAACCTACATGCAAACTCACAGCTCAGCCACCAAAACAATACATCCGTGCCCAGAATTAAGTTTAATGGCTTATTAAATGAGAGATTTTACGCACCTGTGCCTCCAAGTGCGGCGTAGCTAACATGTCCCCTGGTATGGGAGACAAGATGACCCCGCCGTCGATGATGTAATTTACCACTTCCGGGTCATCACCAGTCAGGGACACGTTCGACACCTTCAAAGTGAATAAAGATATTTGAGTAAAGGTGAAAAAACTGTTTAAATGCAGAGTGAATGAGATTACGGTGCTTAAAGTTTTCTCCAGGCCAAAAAATCTGTGCATGCGTAAAATATCTCTTCTATATATAATAAAATATCTCAACTAACCAATCACAAACATCTAAAACAATGTACTTGGCGGAAAAGTCCATTCTAGTACTAGTAAACAAAGTGTTTCAAGTCATACCTGGAAGTCGGGTGCGTCACAGGGACCTCCTGCAAAGGTTAATGCCCACTCCGGACTTGTACAGTTCCCCTGTTTGTCCACGCGCAGGCGGTAAGCCTGTAACTCTGGATATGTGTTCAGAAGTGAGGTCCGTAGATCATTAGCACTGGCCTTTGCGCTGACTGAAACAGATAAGTAGTCTTTTAGTTTATGCTTGTCATTGAATATATTTGAACTGTGGACGGGGTCGTATGATGTAATTTCATTGAGTATGAATAAATGACTCATGCAGGGCCACCTTAAGAATTGGTCCACCTATTAATCAACTATGTCAAAATCACCTCCCACCCACGATGAAACAGAGGGAATTAGGTAGTATAAACAAACCAACCAACAGATCAGCTAATCAAATCAATACTTGGGGAAAATTATTATGATAAAAATTACATGCCGATAACCTTTAGTTTTACCTGTGAACATGTAAACCCAACTGGCCACAATACTTCTGCAGGAGTTGAGCCTTTCTCAAGGAGTAATGAAGGTAGACGATGCCATATAGCTGCTAATATCTAAAATACACATAGAATTGATGATGGAGGATACCAATTGGTTCTTGCTACGCACCTGTTACATTTCGTCCGTTGTACCTTATGTTAAAGTCACCCCCTACTCCCCGAGTGGCACGTTCTCGCCGCATCACCATGACAACCCACGTCGGACCCTCCACTGCGTCTGCGTATATGACGACATCACTTCCAGCGCTGACGTCACCAGCAGTTGCCGCCATGTCGGCCATAGCGAGCAGAGGGATGGCACCGGCACATCCGGCAGGGGTAAAGGTCAAGGTGAACACTTCCGGTTCGGTCTGCGTCACAGTGACGTCTTTGATGATATTCCCGCCAGGGCGAGCCGGCACTGTGTCGTTCGACTGGGCCACTGAAATGAAAGAAAAATGAAATGTATGTTTTTCTTCAAATTGTATTATGAGATTCAAGCTAATATAAGTTCACTGTTTATGCTTTGTGCCATTATTATACAGCAAATTCCTGGCAAACGTTACCCTACCACCCAAGGCATATTGGGCCACAACCCTGTCAATTAACTGAAACAGAATCTCCACCCACTTGCCCATTATCATTGCTGCTGAGGACAAAACACATACTGGCAAGTAGTGAACCAGATGCTCCAAAAACAATACTATACACCAAGTTACTTAGTACCATAGGGATTGTCTACAGATGAAGAGGTAACTGCAGAATATTACTATTCCCTATGTCCACTAAACATTGGATGATGATAGTTATTACCGAAAACTGGATCAGCTGCAATGAAGAGTTCATCGATGTACGCAGCCCGGCCGGAAGTGACGCCAATGTGAATCCCCAAAACGTACAGTCTCGTTCCCGGCTTCTTCCGGTCGGTGAAAAACTGATCGTCCAGCGTGAGATTGCGGACATCCGCACAGATGTACTGCCATCTGTGGTTGAACAAATAACTTTTTGAATTGGCTTTATGCAAATGACCAACATCAGCAATACTCATTTAAAGTAGGCTCGAACCATGGTAAAAATATCTGACCATGAAGAGTGTAGCAAATGATAATTGCATTTTGCAGGGTATTCCTGGAATACTCGAGTCAACAGGTATGTTCATTCCTAGATTACCCGCTTTACATGTATCTTATTACTACCGAATCTATCTACCTTTCGTCGTCTTCAGCTTCAGAGAAGACAGGGTAGTGCCTCCAGGCCATTCTGACGTCATCGACAAACCTGTTGTGGTACCGGAGCTGGACAGCGAGGTTCCGTGCTACATGGCCCTTGTAGGCGAGACATATCTGTGGCACAGAGCATTTAGCCATTCCAAATTACAGGCAGGATTGTTGTATCGGACATCTTTCAATTAAACCATGCTTTGGACTCTTCGTAAGGCCATGCATCATGCGCATTTATAACTATGATCTGGCTTATCACACGTAACGTTAAAATCTGTCTTAAAACATTCTGTAGTTTTCTACGTCAAACATGGGGATGACTTTGCCGTCTGCAATCATCCTGACGTAATACATCATGCACATTCAGAACTTTGAGATGGTGTGTCACATATAGCCTGGGTATCATCCTGATTAATTTAAGCCCGCTCCGTAGTGACTTTGGCCAGGATGGGACACAGGCTATATGACATATATACATAACACTGAAATAAGACCCACCGCTGGGTAGTTTTCCATGTCGAACATTGGGATATTTTTGCCACCAGCCCGCATCCTGACCCGGTCGTGCCAAAACAGATGGGCGGACAGACGGAGGGACGTCCGCCTACAGTACAGCTACCATACGCAATTCAAATATTTGTACACCATGTGCTCTCAGAACTGCTAGGAATTCTATCAGATATAACGATAACAGCAGTCTTACCATTGGGTACTCCTCTACATTGAACATAGGGATGAGTTTCCCATCTGCCCGGTTCTTAACGCGGTCGTGCCTGAATAAATGAGCGGGAAGACTGAGCGAGGACCTCCCGCAGTACGGCTCCGAGTCCCTGGCCAGTGTGCCCCAGACTGTCCCGTGTACTGTCTCGTAGTCACGGTGGAACAGGACGTCGGAGGGCTCAGGGTGTACACACTGGACCGTTAGCATGGCTTCTACCGCCTCTTGGATCTGTTGAATGGTTAACAACGTGTTGGTACATGTAAGTATCAAAGTTCTATCTTCACCATTAAATACATAGAATGACAATCATTATTGTCTCGAAGATGTTATATAGATAGAGGCTTTACTATTATATAGATACATGCAGATATAAGGCCATTTGCATTATAATTCCCACATTGCCTGCATTTTCTTCTCAATATGATACATTTCTACAAGATAGATTAATCAAAGCCATAACAGCTAGTGCCATTCCTTTGTCGTCGTACGGGTTGTATGATTCTCTTACCTGTTGTGCCGTGGCAGTAGCTGGGATAGGTTCGGACCTGACGCCGTCCCAAAGGAGGGAAAATACCACAGGCCCGTCACTTCCTTCAGCTATCTGGATCACTATCGACTAAAAAAAGTTGTCAGCCAATGATGATTAAACAGCCACAGAAAATTTGAAAACGTAGCTGGATCAGGCAATGTGTAGTTTTTATGCATATTATACTCATACGCTATTTTGATCTTTATATCTATCTATTACCAAAGAAAATCATACCGAGATGTTATTGCCTAAAATAGCAACATTTGCCTCATCTAAAACCATGTCAACACTTCTGAAGCTAAATGTTATGTTTTAATATAAACAGACTGTTTAATTTCATTCAAATTAATTATTTTTTTACTTAGACAAAAATGGCTATCTTACTTGCACTTCGTTCTTGACGTTTTGCCGTATAGATATAGTATGTGTCTCGTCCATTCTGGTCGAATCTGCGGGGCAGAACTCGGGGCTATGTATCTGCACGCCGACACTGACGTAATCTGGGCCGCCATAGTCATGCACAACGGCCTCCATGTAGTACCTCTGGTTTGCCACTAGAGGGCGCTTTGCAGACTTCTGTGATCTGTATGTGAAGTAGCTGGATGTGTAGGACGGGCATTGCGCGATTTCAACCTGTATTAGCACAAAATAACAAAGAAAATAATACTCTACAACGAAAAGCACATTATGCATGTTTAGTATTGGACCTGTCCTTGGTGCTGAACGCGAAATCACATTGCTTTATATTCCAATATGGTTAACGTACATTCACGTGCACTGACATACATAGAAATCAAATTAGAGTTGACAGTATCTTTTAAACAGTAAATGACCTAAAATTTTAGCCTTGGATTAAAAGAGAATGCATTTTGTACATGCAATATCGTGAATATTTCATGTGTACCTCTGTTAGTATAGAATAATAAGCTGCAGAGGGTATTGAATACGAGTCTCAACAACAATACATTTCTGGATACCTTGTTTTCCCTGCTATCCGAGTCGCTCAGGTAGAGGACACTGTGGTCGTCCGAGTAGACCCAGAAGGTATAGTCAGCTGTGACCGGCGGCAGGAAAAACCCGCTCAGCCGGAAACTGTACCGGTTCCACTCTCCCGTCACGGACTAGGGAAAAAATTCGAAAACAGATATTTTTTTGGGTTATGATTGTTTTTGCTGTTTGTTAGTTTGTGTGTGTGTTTGTGTGTGTGTTTGTGTGTGTTTGTGTGTGTGTGTGTGTGTTGTGTGTGTGTGTGTTGTGTGTGTGTGTGTGTGTGTTGTGTGTGTGTGTGTGTTGTGTGTGTGTGTGTGTGTGTGTTGTGTGTGTGTGTGTGTGTGTGTGTGTGTGTGTGTGTGTGTGTGTGTGTGTGTGTTGTGTGTGTGTGTGTGTGTGTGTGTGTGTGTGTGTGTGTGTGTGTGTGTGTGTGTGTGTGTGTGTGTTTTGTGTGTGTGTGTGC
>NW_017804465.1:981649-1001838 GCF_001625305.1 Branchiostoma belcheri
ACAGTTACTGTATGGTGACCGGCAGTAGCGTTGGTGAGCCAACATGTTACAACGTGTTTGGACAAAGACCGGATGTTGCAAGGATGGTCTCCTACAGTTATGGTCACTGACGTCATTTCGTCCGGGAAATTTGACCCGACGACTGTGACCTCTGTCCTCCAATATGGCGGCGTCTCAGCTGTGCTGTTCGATACCGTAGCCATTGTTGATGTGGGTACTGTGGTTAGTCCCAGTATGGACATGTTTTCCGGGGAATATGGAGAAGTACTGGAAAGCACTGTAGTGGCTGCGAGTGGCACTGCCTGACTTTCTAGTATGTCTGTCGGTGACATTGTCAAGTTCCCGTTATTTGAATCTGTTGTAAAGTTACTAACTACCCCTGTATCTGTGATGCCTGTTGTTGCCGCATCTGTGGTTGAATTCTCATTTAACGTTGTGTTTGTTGGCATGGGATTCGTGCCAGGCCCGGGGAGGATGTCGCTTCCGTAACATATACCTCATCCGTTGCTTCAGTGAATGCTGTAACAGTCACCTCAGACATTGGTCCATGGTCTGTGCTCAATGGATTGGCAGATACCGGTGAAGCGGTAGCACTAGATGCATTTTCAACCGTAGCCCCTAGCGTTTCATTAGAGTTTATAGTAGTCGTACTGTAGAAATAGGTGTAGTGTTCGTTGTATTTTGCAGTCTAGTGAAGGGTGTGGTATAAGGTGTAGTGCCAGGTGCATTTCCAGGTGTTGTGACAGGTGCTGCGGCAGGTGTTGTGACAGATGTTGCATCAGATGTTGTATCAGGCGCTTCCGTGCTTGCTTCTTCCATCGTTACGTTAGATGTATCCACCTGCGTTGTATTTTGTACAGCCGACGTCAAATCTGTAACAGCGGCTGTACGTCGTAACCCTGCATTCTCCGTAGTGTTTAATGCTAAGTCATCAATTGCTGTCAAGTCTATCCAAAATGTGTCTGCTCGCACTTCATCAATGACCGGAAGATCTTCCCAACTGTACTGGAAATCACAGTCTGTCAGACATATGGCTTCTGCACCGTCTACAACAACAGATACCTGGAACGTTTCTGAGCTGTTTGAAGTTTCAATGACACCGGAGGCTGTTTGACAGACTATGTGTGTGTATGATAGTTCGCGGATCTCGCACTGGTGTTCTCCTCCTATGAGGACTTGGGTCTCATACCCGTCCTTGCGAAATCCGGTGCCAAATATGGAGACTAGTGTTCCACCAGCGACAGATCCAGAAGATGGTGCCAGGCTTGTGATGACAGGGACGACTAGAAATGACGCGTATTCTTCCAAAATTGCTGCGTTGCCACGATTATTGACGTTTACAGAAATCGGTAGACTTGATCCTGTGGGCAATCGTTCCTGCAAGAATTTCAGATTTAGGCAATCATGGCACTACAAATTAGTGCGGAACATGGTGGAATGTGTGACTTCTATATGTCTATCTTTACTAATATTTTGACTGGTTGTATCTATAAAATACATTGGAAGTGATCAACTTAAAATAACTCAGTCATTCATACAAACATAAAAGAAAGAGGTATTTTAGTCTCAACTAAAGATAGACGGAATGACTTACGATACAAGTCTATAATGATAAAATGCACCCTTTTTTTAAACTCAAACTGGAGTAAATGAAAAACCAACCGATGTCCTAAAACATCTAACCAAAACAAATTTTAGTAGCATTAGTAGAATTTGAAATTCATACCTGATCGCTGATGACACAAACAATCTTTGCCTCGCTGGCAGTGGTGACGTTACATCTGTGCCGCCCGATGTGAACCCGGTTGTCGCCGGCCGCGGTGCTGAAGTGTTTCCCATGTATAATAACCTTTGTATGAGAGGTAATTAAGACTAAATAATAAAGACTTACCTGATCACTGATGATACACACAATCTTTGCCTCGCTGGCAGTAGTGACGTTACATCTGTGCTCCCCGATGTGAACCCGGTTGTCGCCGGCCGTAGTGCTGAACTGTTTCCCATGTATAATAACCTTTGTATGAGAGGTAATTAAGACTAAATAATAAAGACTTACCTGATCACTAATGACACAGACGATCTTTGCCTCGCTGGCAGTGGTGACGTTACATCTGTGCCGCCCGATGTGAACCCGGTTGTCTCCGGCCGTGGTGCTGAAGTGTTTTCCGCGCAGGAAAACACTTCCCACTTGACAACCTCTGTATCAGAGGTAATGAATACTAAATTACTTACTTGCTCGCTGGTGACACAGACGATCTTTGCCTCGCTGGCAGTGGTGACGTTACATCTGTACCGCCCGATGTGAACCCGGTTGTCGCCGGCCGTGGGGCTGAACTGTTTCCCATGTATAATAACCTTTGTATTAGAGGTAATTAAGACTAAATAATAAAGACTTACCTGATCACTGATGATACACACAATCTTTGCCTCGCTGGCAGTAGTGACGTTACATCTGTACTCCCCGATGTGAACCCGGTTGTCTCCGGCCGTGGTGCTGAACTGTTTCCCATGTATAATAACCTTTGTATTAGAGGTAATTAAGACTAAATAATAAAGACTTACCTGATCACTAATGACACAGACGATCTTTCCCTCGCTAACAGTGGTGACGTTACATCTGTGCCGCCCGATGTGAACCCGGTTGTCGCCGGCCGCGGTGCTGAAATGTTTCCCGCGCAGGACAACCTCCGTTCCTGCAGCGCCCTCCAGCGGGCTTACGTGTGTAATTACAGGCGTCTGGCTGTCGGTAAATGTATAGTTGAATATGCCTAAAACAGAATACATTTGCTTGTTAGATGGGTTAAATTTTACGTTTATTAGTGGTAACCAAGCCAACAATGGTCCACGTAATGTTAGCGTGGTAGAATAGATCATTTGGTAGTCATTGGGGGTATTTTTTTTTAGATTTTGATACCAAAGTTAGAAATTAGTGAGGTGACCTGTTTTTAATGATAAAAACTACCGAGCAAACGAATAAACATATTGACTCATGATCACACAGAATCCTGCATCACAGTCTATCCAGAGACAAGAGGAAAAGAAACAAATGTACGTGAAACTTACCGGATATGCTGTCTGCCACAATCCCATTGAAAGATACCTGTACTTCCTCAGTTTCTTCCGTTCTGCCCGTGACGATGACTGTACTGTTTAGGACGATGTTATCCAGTAATCCCGTCAACTCACTTTCATAGATGTAGATTCCAGAAGTGGTCAACTTGAATGTGAACGTTCCTGGTAGCAACAGAAAGTACTATGACTATTAGTATTACGAAGTATTGTATGGCTGAGTTATAAAAAATCTATGGACGTAGTGATACACTAACTATACAGTAAACCCTGGTCTGTATTTATAAAGCTCTACATTATATAATGCATTATGTACCATATAGAATTATCTTTTCCCAGATGAATGACTTTAAGAACGTAGTACTTATACCTTTAAACATTTTCTTACATATTACACATATTCTTCACAGCAATCAACATATACCTGTGATAGACGAATTTTCAAACACCACGATCTCACGGCTTTCCGTCACGTTGGCGAGAGAGATCCTGTGTGTTCCATGGGAAAGATCAGCTAGTCCCTCTAGCGGAGACCAGTGCCACTGCACTATGTCACCAGTCTTACACTCCACTACCTCTGGCTCCCACGCCAACTCGGATGCACGAACTGAAGGTGTAAAAGAAAATGTTAGAAGATTGAAAAAGTAATTGTTAAAGCATAACTGTTCCACATTCTAATAGGCTAGCTATTACACTAAACGACTTTTTACGCCTACCCTTTGCGCATCTTAGTGTCAGTCTTGATTAAAACCATCATAGTGAGTTTGACCCGACTGTACTTGGTGGCAACGAGAACCACTACGATCATAGTTCTAGGAAAAAAGACCTAACTCATTGCCTAACACTCCTCCATCAAAACGTAGACATGCTAACATTTAGTGGACATACCACCAGTCTTTCATTGGTCGAATCATTAGTCGATATGTTATCATTCGTTGAACTGCTAATTGAGATGGACATCGAGTTTGCTACTTACCGGCATTCCTCACATGGTGCGTCCTGGCGTACGGTTGAGTTACACACACCAGTATGTTCTCAGATATCTCCCGAACGTCGCACGACACAGGCCCGACTTTCACATCAACTGCAGACACGTTTGTTGGGAACCCTTCGCCGGTTATGTTTAGTACAGTTCCACCTGTTAACAGACATGGAGAGAATAATTGTTATACAAGACCTTTATTCTAAGTATAAGAGTATACTTATATACTTAAGTAAAATACCAATGCCTTAAACTTCTCCTCGCGATTACTTGTAACAGTATTTAACACTCATATGTTTAATCTGCAGCTAACGTTAAACTTATACCTGCCAAGGAGCCTTCCAAAGGGTCAATGTTGTCCACCCTGAAGATGTATTCTATCACCAAAGGCGCGCTAGATAAAAAGAACTGTGTGTTAGAAAACGCATGTACCAGCTTGAACCAAGTTTTGGTCCGGTATAGCTATGTAATTTCGGGCATTTTTAAAACTGGACCGAATAGTAGGAGTTAGCAATTTAGAATTATTTTCTTAAAGCACTTACCTGCTATAAGCGTACCCAATGTTATCCACGTGAAGTAGTACCGGGTATTGCCCCGACGGTAGCGGCGGAAGGATACATGTAATGTTGTTGTCGGTGACTTGCCCCTCTATCTCACATATGCTCGACCCAACCGTCATAGATATGAGAGAATCGTTGCTTCCAAATGACGAGCCCTTTACCTGCAAAACATCGCCACCTGGAGAAAATAGTATAAGTGAATATTATATAGTCCCATGTCATAGTATTACATTTTGTCAGTATACGTGTTTGTGCATGTGTTTCGTTGTATGTGTGCAATTACTCACCTGCTACGGAGACATTCGTTGGCATTGCAACCGTGACGACAGGAGTGATGGCAGGGTCGTATGTAAATGAGCCTTCCAACATGCCGCTGACTCCACCGACCTCCACGGTGACATTGGCCACGGCTTCAACATTATCCAGCTGGAAGAGAAAATATCGCGGTTAAGTCAGTTCCCAGATGCAAAAGAAGAAATTGATGTATTTGGATAGCCTATACCAGGCTTCGTGAGGAGGCTAGAAATAGTAGAAATTGGGTAAAAAAAAATATATCAAGCCGAGTTGGTCCGTTGGAAGCAGCAAACTTTACTCTCTAGCGGACCAACTCCCCTGGCATCTTATCTTTCTACCTGGCCAATTTCAACTCTTTCCCAAGCCTGGTAGAGGCTAGTATTTGGAAAAAAAATAACAATACTAACCATGGCTGGTGTTCTGCACTGTATTATGCCAGGCTCGGAATTAGACGTACTGATGGAGATGCACAGTCGGTTTCCAACTCGCACTGTGGCGCTGTTTATACCAGTCCCGTACAGAGTCAGAAGTGTGCCACCTGTGTTTATGAAATATGGTTGTATAGTTAGTCATGGAGTCAATAGCTATAGAGCCCTGCGATTGTCGAATCTGAAGAGAAATGATCAGGTGTGAATGGAAGATGATTTACTGTATTGTAAACGCTTTCAGAAAAACGATCAAAATATATTGCCAATAAGATATTCTTACACTTTCCACTACGAACTAAGATATGTCTGATGAACGTAACGTAAAGTAACGTAACGTACCAGCAGTGCTACCTCTGGTAGGCTGAATCCTTGTAAGGCTAACGTTGTATGTAAACGTCACAGGTCCCTGCGTGTTTACAGCGTTACCATGGGGATGGACGTAAACAACAACAGGGTGGACGCCGCCTGACGTCATCATCCGGACGATGCACCTGACGCCGGTGGTCGTCATGGAGACCACGTCACAGGTGACGTCACCCACCGTGACGTTTATCATGTCTGCATCGTTTGAAAATCCAGACCCGGTGATTTCTATCTCTTCACCAACCGACCCTGCCAATGGACATGCAAACGTTGATAGCCTCTTACAAAAATATGAAAAAGTACATTTGTTTTTATAATATCATTACATTATAATTAAAAGATATTAGGGTAGACATACTCAAAGACCTATAGTGACTTAAACGCTTATAAACAAGTTGCCTAGTCTCCAAGCAGATCATATGGTGGCAGGGCAGCATCCATTGGCCAGAGAAGTGTCCATTAGCCACCAGTGCAAACTCCTCTGGCCAATGGATACTGCCTTGCCACCGAAAGGAATCTGCTTATATATGGAGATTACAAGTTGCCAGCATACGGCATCAGTGCAGGCGTTTAGGGAAATATAATTATTGCACTTAGGCAATGGAAATCCTCACCTGATGAAGGGTCCACTGCAGTGACTGTTGGCATGGAAACGGCTGTGTAGTGGAACGTGCAGTCACCATGGTGACAGGTGGATGGTATGCCGTTTACTGACACAGTGACCTTAGAGACATAGAAAAAAATCGGATATTTCAGACTTTCAATAAGTATTTATGGTTCTCATGACCTTCATGTTTCTTCCATTTCCTGTGACCGACCTTTCGACCTCCTGCAATATCTGTTAATCATCCCCACCCGTGTGCTCTCAACCCACTCCCAAGTTTAATCGACTTGCTGTGTCTGACCTTTTGTCCTGGGCCTGGCATATATGCTTCCTAACATATTGCCTATCCATATTCGCCCACCCAAATGCTATTAACCTACTCTTTAGAGACAAAGAGATACGCAAGACCACAGCTTAGCAACCCAAACCAATACTCCCTTTACCAGAAGTTATTATCATGAATCATTATAATATTGTTTGAAATACTTAACGCACCTGTGGCTCCAAGTGCGGCGTAGCCAACATGTCCCCTGGTATGGGTGACAAGATGACCCCGCCGTCGATGATGTAATTAATCACTTCCGGGTCATCACCAGTAAGTGACACGTTCGACACCTTCAAAGAAAATTAAATTGAGTAAAGTGAAACATATTTAGATATAAGTGACAAAGATGACGGTGTTTCAAGTTTTCCCGGGGCCGAAAAATCTGTATGCGTATATTTTATTCTTACGATGTACATAATAAGCAATCACAAACATCTAAAACATTGTACTTGACGGAAAATTAAGTTCCAGTGCTTTTAAACAAAGTGAACAAAGTGATTTAAGTTATACATATACCTGGAAGTCAGGGGCGTCACATGGACCCCTTGCGAAGGTTAAGGTCCACTCCGGACTTGTGCAGTTGCCCTGTTTGTCCACGCGCAGGCGGTAATCCTGTAACTCTGGGTACGTGTCCAGAAGTAAGGTCTGTAGATCGTTAGCACTGACCTTTGCGCTGACTGAAATATACCAGAAAAGTATTTCATGCTTGTTATTGAATGAATACATTAAAACTGTTACTGGATGGGATTGTATGATGTCATTTAATCGGGTATTACACCACCCCATGGGAGAAGTGCAGGGTCACCTTCAGAATTGACCCTCCTATCAACCATATGTTAAAATCACCTCCCACCCACGATGAACAGCTAGTATAAACAAACAAACCAACAGGTCAGCCACTCAAATCAATACTTCTGTACCAAAATTATTTGATAGGTTAAAGGATAGTAATAATGAAGGTTGACGATACCATTTAGCTACTAATACCTTAGACGCAGAATTTTAAGGATAGACGATACCATTTCGTCCTTGGCACATACCTGTTACATTACGCCCGTTGTGTCCTATACTGAAGTCACCCCCTACTCCCCGAGTGGCACGTTCTCGCCTCATCACCATGACAACCCACGTCGGACCATCCACTGCGTCTGCGTAGATGACGACATCACTTCCAGCGCTGACGTCACCAGCAGTTGGGGTCATGTCGGCCATAGCGAGCAGGGGGATGGCGCCGGCACATCCGGCGGGGGTAAAGGTCAAGGTGAACACTTCCGGTTCCGTCTGTGTCACGGTGACGTCTTTGATGATATTCCCGCCAGGACGAGCCGGTACTATGGCGTTCGACTGGTCGACTGAAATACAAAAAAAAAAAAAAAGGAATTTAATTTTGTTTTCAAATTTCACCAAGAAATTCAAGCTAGTATAACACCAAGGTTTATGTGTCATACCAAATTAACATAACACAACATTCCTGACAAACGCAACCCTACACCCAAGGCATACTGGGTCACAACCCTGTCAATCAATTGAAACTAAATGTCGTCCCACTTACCTTCTACCATTGCTGCTCAGGACAAGATACATACTGACACGTTACGGTAGCGAATAAGAGGATCCAAAACAATACATTCGTCCCTTAAATATTATTATGATGCAAATTATCGTACAAGGTATCATTTATCTGAGTGGTAACTGCACAATAATACTATTCCCTGTGTCCACTAAACACTAGATGATGATAGTTATTACTTACCAAAAACTGGACTGGCTGCGATGAAAAATTCATCAATATAGGCATCCTGGCCGGAAATGACGCTAATGTGAATCCCCAAAACGTACAGTCTCGTTCCCGGCTTCTTCCGGTCGGCGAAAAACGGATCGTCCTGTGTGAGATTCCGGAGATCCGCACAGGTGTACTGCCATCTGTGGTTGAACAAATAACATTTTAATTGACTTTATGCAAATAATTTATTAACATCAGCAATGCTCATTTATTACGCTCAAACCATGGTAAAAAAATCTGACCATACGAAATTTTACAGTGTCTAACAAACGATAGGATTCGGCAGTGTTTTCCTAACAACAGATAGACATATAAATGGTTATGTTAATTTCCTTGATTACCATAGTGTATGTTACCAAATCTATCGATTGTTCAAGGCAAAATTACCTTTCGTCGCCTGCAGATTCAGAGAAGATGGGGTAGTGCCTCCACGCTGTTCTGATGTCATCGACAAACCTATTGTGGTACCAGAGCTGGACAGCGAGGTTTCTAGCTATATCGCCCTTGTAGGCAAGACATACCTGTGGCACACAGAAGGTGGTATAGCATTACACACATGTATATGATGGTGGTGGTGGTGGTGGTGGTGGTGTGTGTGTGTGTGTGTGTGTGTGTGTGTGTGTGTGTGTGTGTGTGTGTGTGTGTGTGTGTGCATGTGTGTGTGTGTTTGTGTGTGCATGTGTTTGTGCATGCGTGTGTGTGTGTGTGTGTGTGTGTATGTGTGTGTGTGTGCAAAAAATGTAGACAAGTGCATGTAGCATTTAGAAAGTACAGACAGGTTTGTATTAGATTTCAATTGAGAAATGTTCTTTAGGTAATGGGTAAGCTCACACTGAGTTTTATATTACAGTATCCACATGTAGCACGTGTAGCAAAATGTTGCTTGACAAGGGCTTTTAACTTTTATCTTCGATCAAAATACACCATCCACACTTAGAACTGTGAGCTGAGTTGATTTATCACACATAACAGAAAAAAAAGCCTTACCGCCGGGTAGTCCTCTACGTTGAACATGGGGATGAGTTTCCCATCCACCCGGTTTTTAACACGGTCGTAACGAAAGAGGTGGGCGGGCAGACGGAGGGAAGTCCGCCCGCAGTAAGGCTCCGTGTCCCGGGCCAGGGTGCCCCACACTGCCCCGTGCACCGTCTCGTAGTCACGGTGGAACAGGACGTCGGAGGCCTCGGGATGTACACACCGAACCGCCAACATGGCTTCAACCACCTCTTGGATCTGTGTAATAAGATAGTGTTGGTAAGTAACAAATTTGTCTGCTGAGACGACCATGAATTCTACATAGCTACATTGGAAAGGGTACAGAATCAAGCTGCAAGATTCTGTATGAACAACTATGTAAGAGGTGCTAGTGTCACGGAAATGAAAAGAAACCTACAGTGGACCTCCCTGGAAGACAGAAGAAAGATGTCTAGACTATGCATGATGTACAAAATGACTAATAAACTGGTGGATGTCCCAACTACTAAGTACCTAATACCAGCCCAGAAGAGAACAAGAAATAGCCACGCATTCAAGTACCAGAGTTATCAACCAAGGATCGAGGTGTTCAAGAATTCATTCTTTCCTAGAACTATCGCAGAGTGGAACTCACTGTCACCAAGTACAGTAGGGGCATTGTCAATGGATAGCTTTAAACAATGTCTAGAGCTAGAAGTTCAAGAGTTAGGTGTAACAAGCCGATCGGTGTAATATAACCAGCTGCCGCCGCGCCGCGTGCCTGCGAAGCTGGTGTGTTACGCCGAAAGGCGGTTATACCGGCTATACAGATACAGATACAGATAGCTACATGCATTTAATATTATCTTAAATATATTTCTCAGTTGTGTATATATATTTCAAAAGATGCAATTAACGTTCACAGAATTCAAACCATAACAGCTAAAGACATTACCTTCCATTATTCTGTTGCTGTCATATTTGTTTTATGAATAACTTACCTGTTGTGCTGTTGCAGTAGTTGGGATGGGTTTGGACCTGACGCCATCCCAAAGGAGGGAAAATACCACAGGCCCATCACTATCCTCAGCTATCTGTATCACTATCGACTGAAAAGAAAATAAATTATCTAGTAGTCAAACACGGTTGAAAAGCCACAGTAAGTTTTAAAACGTTGCTACTAGGCAATGTGCTTTAAATGCATATTACACCCATAAGTACTTTACCTTTGGATCCATATATTTAATCATTGTATCTAGCAAATCACACCGAATCTCTATTGCCCCCAAATTATGCTACATTTGCTAGATCTAAATCGGTGCCTTCAATTTATAAGCTGACTGTTATAATATAACCAGATTGTTTATTTAGATCAATTCCTTTTTACGAATTTTGTTTACTCAGACAAAAATGGTTTACATACTTGAACTTCGTTCTTGACGTTTTGCCGTATAGATATGGTCTGTGTCTCGTCCATTCTGGTCGAATCTGCGGTGCAAAACTCGGGGCTATGTATCTGCACCCCAACACTGACGTAATCCGGGCCACCATAGTCATGCACGACGGCCTCCATGTAGTACCTATGATACGCCACTAGAGGGCGCTTTGTAGACTTTTGGGATCTGTTTGTAAAGTAGCTAGCTGTGTAGGATGGACATTCGGCAATCTCAACCTGAATTAAAACAAAGGGACAAAATTAAAGAAAAATGCGAGGAAAGGCATTTTGATACTAGTACTTGATTAGTATTGGACCTGTCCTTGGTGCTGAACGCGAAGTCATATAGCTATACATTGCAATATGGTCAATACAGAAACACGTTTACTCTCTATACATATGCAATGCAATCGGAGATGAATTTCAAACAGTTAGTTAAGTGGAAATTTAGTTGTTGATCACGCAATTATTCATTTCAGACAGAACAAATTCTTTGAAACTATTTCATTTGTGTCTCTGTTAGTATAGTATAGTACGGAACCTATTATAGCTCCCAAGTCCTACTGCCGAAGAGGCTGTAGGACTCGGGAGCTATAATAGGTTTGGTAACCATACAAGACTAATAGTATAGGTAGATGGTATTGAAAAGTTCAAACACGAGACTCTACAATTTACTGGTTACCTTGTTTTCCCTGCTATCCGAGTCGCTCAGGTAGAGAACACTGTGGTCGTCAGAGTATATCCAGAAGGTATAGTCGGCTGTGACCGGCGGCACGAAAAACCCACTGAGCCGGAAACTGTACCGGTTCCACTCTCCCGTCACGGACTATGTACAAAATGCAAAAACAGATATCTTATGGGGTTATGCTTGTTTTTTTTAAACTTTGTTAGTGTGTGTGTGTGTGTGTGTGTGTGTGTGGTATAGTTCATTACTGACCGAAAAAGGGCAGGCACAGGAAGTAAGGTCCCAGAAGCCACTTGCCATGGAGTCTAAAATGGAACTCTGGATTTAGCCACATGCACACAAATTTCACGAGATAGTGAGTTTGTTGAAGCACCCCAAGATTACTGCATTATAATGTCTTTTTATAAAAGGTAACATTGAACTGACCTTAGGTGGGTTCGCCGCTTCTCGGGCGAAGAAGGGCTGGTAGTCGCCGGATGTGGATGAGAACCTTGTGACGTCACGAACCTCAGAGGTGAAAGCCTCGGTCCAGACCTCGTACAAAAGCCCGCGGTTTCCTAAAGGAAACAACAGAAATATAGTATTGCACATGTAAGTAACGAGTACAATGTGTACTCATGAAAGCTCATCTGTGTTGGTAGTTAGATGTTTAAAGTAAAATAGTTTTAAACCAGCACATGAGAAAATTATTCTCACCTATAGTCTATCGAGGAAGACCAGAAGAACTGGTCGAAACCTCTATGTGAGAAAATTAACTTCGTGTAGGATCAAAAGTTTTAACTTTAAACGTAGTACAATGTGTGACATACAAATATTGAGATCATGTCTATTACAAGGTAAAAGTAACACAACTGCAATAGAAGCCTACCTGGATACAGGTTCTGTTGTCTTGTCCTCTGCGTCTTTGGACGTGTTCGACAGGTTATCTCCACAGGTGAGACAGACACGACGTCACATGGTACACCTATGAGAGAAATAAGGCATTAAGCAGATATTTGGAGGCAAACCAGCTGCTGACATTTTCTTTGATATGGTCACTTGATTTTCCTATATACACGTAGACTTGATTTTGTCATACTATATAATGCATTCTGTCTTATCTAACACCTGAATTAAATGCCACTATATTTAGTTCCTTCATAATTAATCAAACGAGAACAGAAGGTAACATGTAAAGTTTGAAAACGGGTCATGGTATTAGCTTAAAAATCATATAAATAAGGCACACTATATACCTTCGATGGATACGCTGGCGTTTTCCATAAGGTATCTCCCTTGAATGGTGACCAGTGTTCCCCCTGCTGTACTGCCTCTCGATGGCGTTACAGCTACGATTTCTGCATGTGTCTGGATCAGATAGCGTTCTCCACTAGCGCTAGTCTGCAAAGCACCTTCCTCAATCCGTGATCTGTAGAAAATAAAACGGACGACCCGAGTTTATTTCGAACAAATTCCAGGCAGCCTTCAGTGAGAGATCAGGTTTTACATTAGCATAAAGCGCGGGCTAATTTGCATATGAAGCGGGTGGATTCGAACAAAGATGGCGGAATGCGGGGAAACAGACGTACATAAAGCCAGGCAGGTTTCTGTTCAGTTTATGGCCCAAGGGAGAAATACAACGCAATTTGGTGTTGGTAAGGAACAAGTTGCAGCTTCAGGAAGGATTGAAGAAGGCGCGGCGCGGCACGGCTGACGTTACATTGATTAGGTTGGACTGAAGAATCGAGATCACAGCAAAGGTGTTACATTTTCAAGACTGCTTGACATGACAACAATCGGACCGGCAGGAGTAGGAAAATATGCGTTGTCTTCTACGAAGAACCGGACAATTCCCAGGGACCAGGGGATGCCACAGACTTCTCTTGGAGTCCCAGGAAGACGCAGGTAAATTTGAAATTTATCGATAATGTAATCTACGTCATCGCCCAAATATGAAAAGCTGTCTTGTTGTGGGGAGGGGGGCGTGGGTACCATCTTATGTAATTTAATCATGATGAAAGCCATTCAGACTTGGTAATCTTGTGCATTTGATATGTCGTATGACTTGGCAACATCTCTTGAATTTTCGTTTTGAGACATTGTCTACGTTTCAAGATTTTACGAACACAATACCTTCCAAGATCTGACACGACGTAGCTGGCGTTTAAATTCCCTGCAAAAGAAATGTAGAAAATCAATCAGAAAGTTTGCATATCTGGAATCTGGATCAAATTGGTAAAAAGTACAAACACCAGCCGATAAATGTAATGCAAAGGTACTTAACTATGCTGTTGCAAACTTACCTACATAGCTGTGCTCTACCCTACACATCAGGCTTCCATGTGTTGTTGAATCACTGTCCAGGGCTAAGCTGTACCTAAACAAAAGGTGTGTTATTTTTCAGATACAACATGCCGTATCATGAACAGCTAACTTCAGACATCAATGTAAGTACCGGTCTTTGGGATATGGACTAAACATACGAGTATAGCTAAATATATGGCTATCGTGTATATGTATGAACATTGAGTGAATGCTAATTCAAATGCTACAATCTATATACCGTATTTTCATGACTAAACAGGTGGTTTAAGAATGCCGCTTACAGTGTATTTTACTGCAATTTGATTGGATTTGTATGTTTTGACATGGTAATGATGAGTGAGGTAAAATTTGTACATACGGTTTCTTAGTTGCCGGGTTCAGCAGGTTACAGATGTCCAGTTTCTCCCCTGTTTTGTCCGCTAGAAGTACAGGCCTAGACTCGGGACAAAAAATGACCCAGACGTGAAGGTTGGAAATTATATAGGTAAGTTGTCTAATGTACTTTATAGTTTTTTTTTATTATATAGTATTTGGTCGCAAAATTCACAAAAGGAGATTGTACATCTAAGGTACCAAACAAGATTACTCCAGAGTACAAGTTACAAAATGATTATTAAAAAGCTATTTTTTTCCATTGATAGTACATTTCTATTATTTATCTGTACTTACCCCTGTATTTTCCGCACTTCCGAGTCTGATTCCATGTACTTCTCTGTAAACATCCGGCATGAAATAGTCACTAGCTCACCTAGAGCAGTAACAACATGCTACGTATTATACTTTTGGTAACCACATGTATACATGTGTGTACTACACTTGTGGACCAAAATACACAGGTATAGTAGTCTGCAGTAATGGCGGTATCCGCCAGGTGCTCTTATCTTGACAAAAACTATTGATATGTGACTTACCAGGGACCACTGAGCGTGGAGATACCCCAGTGATGGTCGGCGTCTTGTCGTCAGTATACTGTGAGTAAGCACAAATTCAGGTTAGTAAGAACTTAACTTTCACGAAAGGCAACTCATGTAAACATTAGTTTCGGTAAGAATTCTTCTGTTAGTTTTGATATATAGAATCAAAACATTAGTTTTGATAAGGGTGCTCTCTGAACGTTGTACTTGCTATGAATCATTTTGCATCGTTTACCAGCATATTGACAATAAAATTGTATAGTAAAGGCGCGATCACATTGTACGGTTTTGTCATATCGTCGACAGTTAGTGACGCTATGACAGTACCGGCCTCCAGCAATCACTTCCGTCACAAGATGGTCGAACGCATTTACATAACACATCCACGACTGACAACAAATGCGCTCATTTTGTTGTCCTAAAACTATCTTGCGATGTCTACACGAGTCGGTACCTGGAAAGTACATTTGCGGCTACAGTAGGATCCGCCCAGACTCTCCAGGTTCGCGCCATCTATTGTCACGTGAACACTGTACGTCTCCTCATTGGATGGCCTGCAGAGGAGTTAGAGAATGGAGCAAGCAACACTTCAATCAGGTAAAAAAAGTTTACGTACTGTTTATTATATGTTTTAGGTAACATAAAGTAGTCTCCTGTGCCATTGTTCTAAAACAATGTAAGTATTTGGGACACTGAACAAGACTATTTCCTGAGAGGGGTGAAAGAGGCTATTTACACGAGGGCCCATGGGGGGGGGGGGCGACATCGTCTACCAGATACGTTTTACCTAATGTTGACGTCACACTTCTGGTTACAGGTCACACAATGAGGCAGACCAGAGTAACTGTTTGAAAGCTCTAGGTGAGAGAACTTCTTTGTCTTGGATCAAAAGTTTTAACTTTAAACATGTATGATGATGTTCCCTATCATTATATTCCTTCATCTAAATATTTCAAAATTTTCCGGAGATATTTCTTTTATCTACCTTGCTGTACAGACGATCTGACGAGACCCACTGAGGTACGGTATGACGTCACACGGAAGTTCCCGGATGTTGGTCCTGAAGTAGACCCGGTATCCAACCAGCTCATTGCCGGCCCCAAAGGAGAACTGTGTGGAGCTAAAGCCTATACAAAGGTACACAAATCAACATGTTATATTTTTATTCATCATAAGAAAAAAGTTCATAATACCTGGTTATTGAAACATGCCAAATACGGTAAGGTTAACTTAACGTTTTACCATAATGTGTGTATACAGTGGTGTATGATATTATGACATTAACAGATAACATGAATATGCTATGGCAGAAATGAGATACAAAATAAGTTGATACTAACGGTTGACAAAGAAAACACAACACAAAATCAGTTCATATTTTACAAAATTTAAAGTTTGATAATCAGTATATCCAAAGCGTCGATTGTTATAATTTTAGAATTAAACAGCTCTTTGTCAATGTCAAGTAGTGGAAATAACGTATGATCTGAACCAATGAGAATCTATATACAGCTGTTTGTCAATATCACCTAGTGTGCAAATAACTTGTTAACTGACCTGAACCAATGAGAGTGATCCGCGTGCCGCCCTGGACACTGCCTGACGAAGGCACGACGGATGTGACGTAGGGAACACTTCCGGCTGTTAGAAGAAGTTATCGATGAATTGATAGATATAATATATATTTCTATAATTCACTACACAAACTTGGACTTGAATGATCAACAATATTATCCATCAGTGCGTCTGGAAAAAATATCAACCCCCCTCCGTATCCTTTAAATACAAGTTGATAAGGTCTACAGTTTACCACAAGGCCGTATATACTACAAGTAGTTTATATACTGCATAATAAACATATGTCCTATTGAGGAGTGTATGTATATAAAAGGGGGAGGGGAGGCAACTGCACAGAAGTTTCGGTCCACCTTGTCCTGTTTAGTAGTGTAACTATGTATATAAAATTGGGGAGGGGGAGGCAAGTTTGTAGAGGTGCGGGTCCACCTTGACAGATGTCGGCTGGTAGCACTTATCTTTGATCACCTGTCCGACCAGGTGTGAAGACAAGACACGCGATTGGCAGCGTGTCAGGCTTCTTAATACCCCATTCACGTCACCGTACATTGTACAGGGGCGATTCTGAGACCGACAACAACAATCCCATTCACCTATCGGTAACATTTAACGGAGTTCTGGACACACTAAAATAAACTGACAAAGATGGAACAGCTTTTTTGTTGTTCAATTTGGCACACGACAGAGCACAGAGTACAATTTTCATTCCAGTAATTTTAAAATGTAACCTAAAACAAGCACTCACACTCAAAGCCTTTGAAGACAGACTAAGATCTGAACCCATCTGACACCTGACTACCTAATGACGATCTCGACAACCTTGATTTAACTATTCTTATTGATTTGTTAATTAAACGAATGCCGTCGATAAAGAAGTGTATTTTGTGTTTTAATGGATATCAACGCTCATATCAGATTTATGAATTCAAATTTTGGTCGCTGAACGGTATTGAAACGGTTTCTACCCATTACATGGGGGGGGGGGGCTTACAACTCAATTCGTTTGATACACAATACTATGGTATTTCCATTTATATGTCAAAATTAGATTACAACTTGAATTGGAGCGACCTAAAATTTCAGACTAGGCTTGAGAAAAACATATACCCATTTCTTATTTTTTTAAGAATCGGTTCCAAACACTACACAAGAACTAGGTACATTATTCAGCTGCCCAGGTGCACATGACAATAGAATGGATACTAGACTGTAACGTGTAATAACAAACAGGACTTGTTTTCATGTTTAAGAACCTTCTTTTTAACCAGCTTTGATAGATATTATTATTATCATTATGATAATTTTACTATCCTTAAAAGACGTGGTTATAATTTCATGATCAGGGTGACTGTCTTAAGGACATAGGACAATTCGCTCGCCCATACTATTTGAATTACCATTTGAAACAGTTCAGATATAGTATTGTCACATACCTGTGTACTCGATCACCGCTCCTAGAATTAACAGGAACACCGCCTCCCCTTCACACATCTTTCCTTACGTATATTCACCAAGAAACTAGCCTTTATAAACGTAAATCATCTTGGGAAGAAAAGTGCCATCTTTGTAGACTTGGTTCACACGCCATTTTTACCCCGACTTGCCGAACCGTGTTTCCCACACATAGTTGCCGGAGTTGTGTTCATTCAGCGCCTGTTTACTTTAGCGAAGTCCAGAGACACGGGTTGGTGGCGGCGCCCGCGGCTAAGTTGTGACTGTATCTATGGCTCTGCTGGTCCGTAGCTATTTTCTCCCAGAGTTGATCCTTAATAATAGTCTATGACTAGTTGTGTAACCTTGGCTGCCGCAAGCCGAACTAATAAACACTAAACAAGAGGTGTCGGTCCACCTTGGCACATGTCGGTACGTAGCACCTATCTTAGATCAACTTATCTCACGGCAAAGTTGTGACTGTAGCTATGGCTCTGCTGGTCCTGCGAGTTCTGCCGCCATTTTTCTTGAAAAGTCGCCGGAAAGTCGGGTAATCTCGTCGTTTTGTCCGGAGCTTTGCAGACGTGGAAGACCCGAACAAAGCGTTAGAGCGCACGGTCCTGTCTGATATGCAGAACAGGTCTTATCTGTGCGCCGCTTCAGTGCGCTACCGCATAAAGACTAATAATAACTGTGAGAACTAACTTTCCGGGGCTGCACTGGGGTGTTTAGGAAGACACGTAATGGTTTTCGTAAATATTCTTCTTTGCGCAACCTGACTTCCTGAGTAACGTATAAATTCAATTGAGAAAATCTTCATCAATTATATCTGTTCTTAACTTCTGTTCTAACTGTAAGGTTTTGCGTAGCGCTTAACCGATATTATACACACCAAGATATTTTGAAAAACCCTATCAGAGCCTCTCCGCTAACGCACTTAAATACCCTGTATGACATAACCTGTGTCCGCCCTGGGGCGTCTTACGTAGTCCATATAGACACGGTGCGCTTACCATACACAAGACAAGCGTAAGCCTTGGTTGTGTCCCCAAATAGTAGATTCTGTAAAACGTTCACAAGTCAATGTGTTAGTTAATTTATGGTTGTAGTATTTTGTTGCTTCCAGAGCTATGTGATTGTATGTTTCTGTAGTTTTCAAAGACAAGGCGCTGTTCATAGCGTGCGTCATTCAGTTGTATATGTACTAAGCTTACGGGACCGGTTGCACACATAATGCATTACGTTACGTAAATACGAAGTATCACACTATATTAAAGGTTCTTCTATCATTGATGGTTTATTCTGCTCCATGTCCTAGTTGTCATTCAGTTGTGAGTATCCGTACTAAAGCTTAAGAAACAGAGCACACACATACTATATAATCCATCATATTACTTTGCGTAATTGCACAGTATCATGCGATATTAAAGGCTGAACTATCATTCATGTTTTATTCTGTGCTGTCCTAGCTGTACTCTAATGAACATATCATGTTTACTAAGGTCAAAGGACATGTTTACAGTGTGTTGACCTCTGAGGGGTCATACTTAATCAAGTCGACTAATGCCCTGCCTAGGCTGTAAATAAAAGGCCGTGGTATAAACACGTTTCCAGTGCGTGTGCAGAGTATACCGAGACAATAACGCCATCAGACATCCATTAGTGCAACAGGAAATTTATTCAATCTATAAACCTACGTACATTTTGTGAGATGTAGAATCTGATATGAATCGATTTTTTTTCATCAAAATGACAATGTGCTTATTGGGACACACTTTCCTTCGAACAATTGCAAGGCTTGTAACGTTATTTTATCATAAACACACTATTAAAAGAAATCTTAGTTCTACTTTACAATATGCATCTTCCTGAATTAATATAGGATAAAGAAATATATGTCAGGTGCATATACATAAGAACACATAGAAAATACATAATCATTGTACAGATTACATGTCGACCTTCTGCAGTTTTTTTTCTTTTTTTTTCTTTTTTTCTCTCTTTCTTTTCTACAAACTGTTACATATTTGGCATAACAGATACAACAAGAAGGAAGTACCATTCCCTATGTCTAATGTTTTGTAATCACGAGTCAATGTATTTAATGTTTGTTGTCACTTGAAAACTCCGTCAATGATGTTGGAAATGCAAACAAATACATAAATGATCTAAATTAGTCATATATTTCTATTTGATGTCTATTATTCCTATTGTGGTGCTTTAAATCTTTATAGGCACAAGCACCGTGCTTGCTAATGGCGGCTTTACATGACATATTTTTTACAAAAAATGCCCCCTCAACAATCACCCAGTCGAACCACTGTCTCTCCTTTGTGAGACATATAGAAAACATCGTGTTCTCGCCAAAGTACTGTTGGCACCACAAAGGCGCCTTTTGTGTTGGCAAAGTGCAAAGTTATTTACGCTGACGACTACCTCTGTTGACAGTAAACATAGCGCGGAATTCGAACAACTCGTCATAA
>NW_017804465.1:1001858-1006142 GCF_001625305.1 Branchiostoma belcheri
GTGTGTGTGTGTGTGTGTGTGTGTGTGTGTGTGTGTGTGTGTGTGTGTTTGTGTGTGTGTGTGCGTGTGTTTGTGTGTGTGTGTTGTATAGTTGACTGGATGCACGTGAGTGCAACTGCAATTACTGGCCACAAAAGGTCAGGCACAGGAAGTTAGATCCCAGAAGCCACTTGTCATGGAGTCTAAATTGGAACTCTGGATTTAGCCCCGTGTACACAATCTTCACGAGATAGTTAGAGCTGCGGAAGTACCCTAGGATTGCTGGATTATAATGTTACTTTTTTAAACAATAAAGTTGATCTGACCTTCGGTGGGTTCGCCGCTTCTCGGGCGAAGAATGACTGGTAGTCTTCGGATGTGGATGAAAACCTGGTGACGTCACGAACGTCAGAGGTGAATGTCTCAGTCCAAACCTCGTACAGAAGGCCCCGGTTTCCTAAAGGAAACAACAGAAATATAGTATCGGAAGAAACGAGTACAATGTGTACTCATGAAAGTTCATCTGTGTTGGTAGTTACATTTTTAAAGTTAAATAGTTTTGAGCCAACACATTAGAAAATTCACACCTATAGTCTATCGAAGAAGACCAGAAGAACTGGTTGAAAGCTCTAGGTCAGAAAATTAACTTCGTGTAGGATCAAAAGTTTTAACGTTAAACATAGTACAATGTGTGACATACAAATGTTGAGATCATGTCTATTACAAGCTAAAAGGAACACAACTGCAATAGAAGCCTACCAGGATACAGGTTCTGTTGTCTTGTCCTCTGCGATTTTGGACGTGTTCGGCAGGTTATCTCCACAGGTGAGACAGACACGACGTCACATGGTACACCTATGAGAGAAATAAGGCATTAAGTAGATATTTGGAGGCAAACCAGCTGCTGACATTTTCTTTGATATGGTCACTTGATTTTCCTATATACACGTAGACTTGATTTTGTCATACTATATAATGCATTCTGTCTTATCTAACACCTGAATTAAATGCCACTATATTTAGTTCCTTCATAATTAATCAAACGAGAACAGAAGGTAACATGTAAAGTTTGAAAACGGGTCATGGTATTAGCTTAAAAATCATATAAATAAGGCACACTATATACCTTCGATGGATACGCTGGCGTTTTCCATAAGGTATCTCCCTTGAATGGTGACCAGTGTTCCCCCTGCTGTACTGCCTCTCGATGGCGTTACAGCTACGATTTCTGCATGTGTCTGGATCAGATAGCGTTCTCCACTAGCGCTAGTCTGCAAAGCACCTTCCTCAATCCGTGATCTGTAGAAAATAAAACGGACGACCCGAGTTTATTTCGAACAACTTCTAGACAGCCTTCAGTGAGAGATCAGGTTTCACTATTAGCATAAAGCGCGGGCTAATTAGCATATGAAGCGGGAGGATTCGAACAAAGATGGTGGAATGCGGGGAAACAGACGTACATGGACCCAGGCAGAAGGCAGGCTTCTGTTCAGTTTATGGTCCAAGGGAGAGATACAACGCAAGTTGGAGTCGGTAAGGAACAAGTTGCAGCTTCAGGAGGGATTGACAAAGGGCGGGACACGGCCGTTACATTGATTCGGCTGGACTGAAGTTTCGAGATCTCAGGCAAGCTTTCAAGAATGTCTGTGTTGACAACAATCGCAGTGGCGGGGACAAGAAATCGCCCCTACTACGAAGAACTGGACATTTTTCTGGGATGAAGGGGAAGCCACCGGTCCAGCCACTCTTCTGGAGTCCCAGGAAAACACAGGTAAGTTTTAAAATTACCGTGAGTATCCACAATCTATTGTACGTAATGGCCCAAGCATGGGGAACTGTCATGTTGTGGGGAGGGGGGCGTGGGCACCAATTTAGTCATGGTGTACGTACGTTACTCAGTATTGCTTAAGGCCTGATATCTTCATGTGCTTATTTTACAAGGTTGTCTAGCACAGTACCTTCCGAGAGCGGACACGGCATAGCTAGCATTCAGATTTCCTGCAAAGAAAATATGGAAGAAAATTAGAAAATCTGTTTCCATTGAACCAAAAATTTCAAATTGGTGATGAGTACCAACACCATGATGCTAGTAATGTGATACTAAACTATGTAGTTACAAACTTACCTATGTAGCTGTGTTCTACCCTACACGTTACACTTCCCTGTGTAGTTGAGTCACTGTCCAGGGCTAAGCTGTACCTAAACAAAACGTGTTTGTTTATTTTTCAGGTACTACATGCCGTATAATGAACAGCTAGCTCCAGACATCAATGTAAGTACCGGTCTTTGGGATATGGACTAAACATAGGAGTATAGCTAAATATATGGCTATCGTGTATATGTATGAGCATTGAGTGAATGCCAACTCGAATGCTACAAAGATTTACACAGTTTAACTGCCATTGGTTATCTACACATCGATTTGCATGCTTTGAATATGTTTTCATGAATAAGGTAAAGCTTGTACATACGGTTTCTTCGTTGTCGGGTTTAGCAGGTTACAGATGTCTAACTTCTCCCCTGTTTTGTCCTCCAGAATTACAGGCCTAAGGTGGGACAAAAAAGACGGTTATAGTTTAATCTGTCTACTGTATCTTCCACCAATTATAAAGACGTCATGATTAAGCATTTTCCCTGAAAATGCCAAAAGGAGATTCATACATTCCTGGTACCAAACAAAATACACAACAGTACAGTTTAGAAAATAATCACCCAAACGCTATTTTATTCAATTGACGGCATACTTATATTATTTACTTGTACTCACCCCTGTATTTTCCGCACTTCCGAGTCTGGTTCAATGTATTTGTCTGTGAACATCCGGCCTGAAATAGTCACCAGCTCACCTAGAGTAGGTACAACATGCTACGCATTACACTTTTGTAACCACATGTATGTACTGCACTCGCGGACCAAAATACATAGGTAGTCTGCAGTGCTAGTTGTATCCGCCAGGCGCTCTGATCTTGACATAGAACATTGAGCTGTGACTTACCGGGTACAACTGAGCGTGGGGATACCCCAGTGATGGTGGGCGTCTTGTCGTCTATATACTGTGGACAAGAGAAGTTAGAGGTTAGTTAAAACGTTACCTCCATCAAAAGCAAATCATGTTACGTTCATTATGAAATAAAGACTAAGCTTTTACCTTCTGACACTTAGACACTTGGGACTTACCCTTAGTCTTTATGTCATAATGACTTGTACCAACACAGATGAACTTTCATGCTATGTTACGTTCAGTTATCTTCTTTTTCTTAGCTTGGCTTCACGTTCAGTTATGATAAGGATACAAATAAACAGTGGGTACGTTTCGTCGATGGTTCACTTGCATTTTGTATCTTTTGCCAGAACAATGACATTTGCACGCTAAATGTCGTAAAAGCGCGATCGTATAGCGTGCGATTTTGTAATGTCGTAGACTGTGACGCTATGACAAACAACCATTTCCGCGACTCGAATTTTGCTCAACACTTACACGACTGGCAAAGAACGAGATCGTTTTATTGTCGTAATATATATAAGACTGTCTTACGACCATAAGACGAGTCGGTACCTGGAAAGTACACTCTCGGCTACAGTAGGAACCGCCCTGGCTCTCCAGGTTCGCGCCATCTATGGTCACGTAAACACTGTACGTCTCCTCATTGGACGGCCTGCAGAGCAGCAAGCAATACATCGATAAGGTAAAACTTCTACGTACTTTTTATCATATGATAAAGTGTTTAGGTGACATTTTAGCTCTATTCTCCTGTGTGCTGAGTGTTTAGGACGAAACTATGTGCCATCGTTCTTCTAAGCTGCCTTGTGATTTCAAATGAACGATGTATCATGTTTTACTGTCATTATAGTCCTTTATTTAAACATTAATTTCTATTTTACAATTTTCCAGATCTTTAATTATCTACCTTGTTGTGCAGACGATCTGACGGGACCCACAGAGGTACGGTATGACGTCACACGGTAGTTCCCGGATGTTGGTCCTGAAGTAGACTCGATATCCCACCAGATCATTGCCGGCTCCAAAGGCGAACTGAGTGGAGCTAAGCCCTGTACAAAGGTACACAAATCAACATGTTATATTTTTATTCATCATAAGAAAAAAGTTCATAATACCTGGTTATTGAAACATGCCAAATACGGTAAGGTTAACTTAACGTTTTACCATAATGTGTGTATACAGTGGTGTATGATATTATGACATTAACAGATACATGAATATGCTATGGCAGAAATGAGATACAAAATAAGTTGATACTAACGGTTGACAAAGAAAACACAACACAAAATCAGTTCATGTTTTAC
>NW_017804465.1:1006162-1013357 GCF_001625305.1 Branchiostoma belcheri
TTTTTTTTCTTTTTTTCTCTCTTTCTTTTCTACAAACTGTTACATATTTGGCATAACAGATACAACAAGAAGGAAGTACCATTCCCTATGTCTAATGTTTTGTAATCACGAGTCAATGTATTTAATGTTTGTTGTCACTTGAAAACTCCGTCAATGATGTTGGAAATGCAAACAAATACATAAATGATCTAAATTAGTCATATATTTCTATTTGATGTCTATTACTCCTATTGTGGTGCTTTAAATCTTTACAGGCACAAGCACCGTGCTTGCTAATGGCGGCTTTACATGACATATTTTTTACAAAAAATGCCCCCTCAACAATCACCCAGTCGAACCACTGTCTCTCCTTTGTGAGACATATAGAAAACATCGTGTTCTCGCCAAAGCACTGTTGGCACCACAAAGGCGCCTTTTGTGTTGGCAAAGTGCAAAGTTATTTACGCTGACGACTACCTCTGTTGACAGTAAACATAGCGCGGAATTCGAACAACTCGTCATAACGTCCTGGCCACGCAAGGCCGCCCTTCAAGGGTGGGAGGGGGGCGATGAAGGTGAACAGAGAGAGATTCAAGGTCATCGGATTCTTATTGAGAGCAACACCGCCTCAAAATACACTTATTCAAATTCCATTCAAATTCCCTAAAACACAGAAACTAAACAGTTTTCCTCCTTTCTAAGCTTTAAGATTAAGCCTTGATTACAAACTTTGTATGTCTGCAAGTTTCAAAATCTTTTTACAGAAAATTTAAGCTCTACATAATTCAAAGCAGCACTTAAAACGGTATAATATAATGAATCTATTAAGTTGAGTAAGATTTTCTTTAATAGATAATTGCTGATTATCACCAATATTGTCTAAAATGATATATATAAACACATGCTTTACACAAATATATAATCAGATACAACAATTACATTACATTACATACACTTTGATACACCTTCAGATCAACCTTCTTGAGTAAGCCAACTGCCCTGTGGCTTTTTTTCGTAACTTTCTTTAGAATAACTTTGTTACGCATTTTCCCACGGACGGTAATCGAATTGGGTTTGGTTTCACCCGACTTTGACGTCAGAAACAAACTGAGCGTGGCTTTTGTTTGTTATGATTTTCTCACCCACGCACCTAATCTTTTGACATATCTTATTATGCTATCGGCGCCATGTTCTGATATTTTGTGTTCTGAACATGCTAGTATTTTGATAATCTCCAAGAAGATAGTGTGGGGCAAGGGGAGTCTATTTTAGCCACCTGTATCCATTGTCCAATGGCTACTTTTTTTCAGAGGTGGCAGATTGAGAGGCCAACTGAGCCGATCTGTTCAACGCTATAGTTAACCTAACAAAATGTCAGCCTTGTGATTAAAGACTCACGCGCAAGATGCAAGTGACTAAAAACACAGTTCGAATCGCCACAAATGGCAATCCTTTCATCTGTTACCACGCCAACTCCTAACTGCACGCCACGTCACAAAGACAGGCGTGTCCTGACCGGTGTCGTCTGAAATCCCTTAACCCCGCTAATCTCCCAGCAAACCGCCAATCCCGTTCATCCCCAGTCATACCGGCTGTGCTTTGAATTCGCTACACGCTAGCAAAGGATTTTTCATAAATATTTTGCTCTCAAAATTAGTAAAAATCAGGGGATTTCCTTGGTCCACCTCTTCCCAGTTAAAAAGAGAATACCTTACAGGGGGTCGGGGGGGCATGGTGTTATAATAAAATCATAGTCCGTAATATTGCTGATAAACTCTGCTTTTTTATGGGGAAAAATCAACCAATCAGCTATTGACGTTTCTTTCCATTGTCTGCCTATTGTCCGCAAAGCACATTTTAAAGACGTCGAACCATTATTAGCACAAGCGTCTCTCTGGCCTTTGACAAAACCATGTTTTGAATGCACGCTTACGCCGTCTAGCGACATAACTTTGACTAGCACCACTACGGCCACGTCTAGTGATGCTCACAACACAGTTTACAGTATTAATAAAGGCTTTGGGAATTCAAAAAGTCAGCAATAGATTTAAAGGAGTACTAACCTCCAGAAGGAGGTGCTATATTTCGACAGGCATTTATTTTTGGAATTGAAAAATGCATATTATTTTACAGTATACAATTAAATGTCCATTTTGAGCGCAAGTCTTAAAACGCATCGAATCCACGACAAACTCTCCAAATACCCTCAAAACTATCCCAGAATACACCACGCCACCCCATTTGTGTCTATGTTTTAAACAAAAAGTTACGTTACAGACCTCATTTCGGGGGCGATAAGAAAAATCCCTACCCTTTTGTGTTCTTTGGTATCTTACCAACCATTGCCCTTCTTGGTGTTCTTATCGCCCCTCATTTATGCCGCAAATATTGACGATGAAAAAAAACGCGTAATCTAATTATCCTTTCCATAAGTGGCGTAATCTAATTATCTGTTCAAGTGATACTTACATGCAAATAAGTTGAGAAAATCAAAACACGCAGGATGAAACTGGCTCCCACTGTATTCGACATCCTGATATTATAATATCCAAGCCACAGGTCAAGCAAAGTAAAGCAAGTAATTTCTCAATAATCAGCTTGTAGTGTGCTTGTCTCCTACCATTTTCGCCGAAAAATGTTTATGTTGACCTGAAGTGTATGCGTATTACGTAAGCCAGAATTCCCGGATGTATCAATTGTGGTTCAGCATGGGGGAAAATGATATCAATATCACTTTACAAACATGCGCCGCGCAACTCGTACAAGCGAAATTATGTAAAATGTCGGCTAGTTATGTGTTCATTGCAGCATGATGTATCGGAAAATAGCACTTCCTTCTGGAGGTTAGTACTCCTTTAAGCTATAATCACAGCTCTAGTCCTGTAATTACAAGGCACATTGAAAATTTAAATACACGTAAACAATTTTAATTATAGTTTTTTTTCCAATCTAGGACAACAATTAATACTAAAAAAAAACTAGGATGCTTGGGCAATTTTACGTACAGGTTCAGAATTTTGTGTTTTCAGGAAAGTGTTAGTTTGGTAGAGGTTGGTAGTAGTGTGGAATGTTATTTGCATCAGTAGGCTCATCGTTGGTATTTGGCGGATATTGGTAGTGGTGTGGAATATCATAGGCATCAGAAGGGCCATTGTTGGTGTTAACGTTTGCTACAGGCTGATAATGGTGTGGAATTTCACATCCATCGTTAGCGCCATTGCTGATATATTGGTGTTTGGTGTTATTTGCATCAACAGGCTCATTGGTGGCTTTTGGTAGAGGCTGGTAGAGATGTGGAGTATCATTTGTATTACCAGAACTATTGTTGATGTTTGTTAGAGATTGATAGTAGTGAGGGATATCATTTGCATCAGTAATCTCATTGTTGGTGTTTGGTAATGGTTGGTAGTGTTGTGGGATGTCATTTGCATCGGTACACCTATTGTTGGTGTTTGCAAGAGGTTGGTAGATGTTCGGGATATCATATGCATCAGCAATACCGTTGTTGGTATTTGGTTGGTAGAGATGTGAAATTCTATCTGCATCAGTAGGGTCATTGTTGGAGTTTGGTTGGTAGAGATCCGACGTCGCGTTTGCATCTGTTGGGCCATTGTTGGTATTTGGTTGGTAGAGGTGTGAAATGCTATTTGCATCGGTAGGGTCACTGTTGGTTTTAGTCTGGGGTTGGCAGTTATATAGGGTGTTATTTTTATGTACTTTACGGGATGGAGTAAATGGGACAGTCTCATATTCGCTGGGTTCGTTTCTATTGGTCAATGAAGGACCCCTAGCATCATCTGAGGATTCAGGGACAGTCTGATACTCTGCATGATCAGTAGTTACTGCAGTGTTGGTGGAGTTTGCGTTGCTTAAACCATCAGTTGGGTTAGGGCCTGGAAGGCGATTTTTTGCTCTCTTTTTGTACCAGATTGTGAGAATGATCATGGTGGCAATGACCAGAATGCCAGCGGCTGTACCGCCACCAGAGCCGAGCAAAACCGTCAATGACAAACTAGAATCACTGTCTCTTCCTGGTTTGCATAAAGCACTGGTGTTACCGGGAGTTAAAGTTGATGATGCCACTGTAACTGGCTTTTCCCACTGCGTGTCAATAGACATGGAGGGGATTATGGTGCCTTCCTGTCGTGCCGTTGGTTCAACATTAGTATGGGTTTGAATGTAGGCAAAAGGTAAATATTTAGGGACCTCAGATGAGGCTTCGGTATCAAGGAGCGTTGTGGTTCTTGTTAGGCCTACATTACGAACTGCTGTTTCAGCATTGCTTCTAAGGCCAGTATTGCTATATTGGGAGGATGTTGATGCATCAGATGATGTAAGCAATGTGTGTATCTCAACTGGCACTGTGGCAATTGTGGAGCTTACAACTGGACGTCCTGTTGTCTTAGCATGGCTTCTAGTGCCAGTATTGTCATGTGAAAGACACTGTTTGTATCTCAGATGATGACGAGAATAAGGCTTGGATATCAACAGGATGTGTTGATATCTCATTACAAATCAGATCTTCTGGATTTACATCTAAAAGCTTTTTCCCAGCAAAGGCCAGCGGTTGGGCGCAGGTTATCTGGTTTTCGAATGGAAGAAAACCGGTCATTTTAAGCCTGAATGGAACCATCCTGCAGTCACACTGCCAAGGGTTGCCGCCGATTTCAGCAAAGCGAACAGCTGACAACACTTGAAAGGCAGAGAGGGAAAGGACGGATATATGATTTGACTGTAGGGACAATTGCAAGAGCCTCTTAGGGGTTTGGAATGCCTCAGGTTCAATACTAGTTATCTTATTGGATCGCAGGTTAATACGATTGAGCTGCATTAGGTTTGCAAATGTCCCCGGCTTAATTGTAGATATCACATTCGAGGTTAGGTCCAAGTATTGAAGATTTCTTAGGTTTGCAAACGCTCCACGTTCAATGTTGAATATCATGTTTGAGTTCAGCCACAGTACTTTGAGATTAATCAGATTTGAGAATGTCCCGAGTTTGATGATAGCTATCTTATTGAAAGACAGGTACAATCTACAAAGGTTCGATAGGTTTAAAAAAGTTCTACGTTCAATTTTAGTTATGTTATTGTATCGCAGATGTAAACATGTGAGATGTACCAGGTTTGCAAACGCCCCGGGTTCAATGGTGGTTACCTGGTTGCGGGTTATGGTTAAAATTTTTAATTTGTCATACCTTGAGATATCTGACCGTCTCAAGGCTGTGATCTGATTACCTGAAAGGTCCAAGGCTATTATGGATGTTTCCATGTACTGAGGGACAGAGGTGAGGCCCAGATCCTTCAAAGAGCAGACATGAGGGTTACAACTACAGCCTACTTCTTTAAGCTCCTTTACAAATATGAGCATGAGGAGAAAAATAAACATCTCTTGTACTTTTCTTCCCATCTTGTTTTGCAAGCTGAAAAGAAGAAGGAGCAGAAAATGAACAAACTAAACCTACATCACTGTAATTCTTAGAATAAATGCCAACGAAAATATTTGACAAAACCGAATATGTTTCAAGGTACATGCATTTTAGTCCACAATATTGAAAAAAATCTTTATCATTTCTAAACCATTCATGGATCATTGTTCATAGATCTTCCCACACCTTGGATTCAGGTCTACAAGTCTACGCTAACAATTTGCTGGCAGGAATAATTACTTATTAGGCATTTCATCGGTCTCGTAGGACCATGAGGAAGATTTGTCCCGTTGGAGGGTATTCCCTGACCATGGAAGACATAATATACAACCCGTCATATCAAGGAGTTACAAAATATTTAATTTTTTTTCAAGCTGGTGTCTTTAGTTGTCAATTTTACACCAGGATGTTATAAAGAACGATTCGCCAAAAGGATTTTGCTGGTGTGAAATATTCTGCGACAAATTCATAAGAGTTAGTCTTATGCTTACGGATAAGTTGTCTGAGTTCTAACCAAAATGCCTCATTTATGTTTAGCACGTCGTTTATTTACTCTTGATACAAGCCACCGTGGCGTAAAATTTAAGATGTTAGCCATTTTTTCTGATTGTCTGAGAGAGGAATATGAATAGTAACAAACCACATGTTGTTTACTCCTTTCTAGATATTTCCATTCTAAGGAGGATTTAAATTTTCAGGATTCAATAAATACCAGATTTCTATCTTATACTTCGCATTTTCAAATGAAATGAAAACGTACACAAGCAAGGAAAATATGGAAAAAAAATCTTGGGTTAGTGGTCTATCGGCAATCCTGCCATACCGTATGTAAAGAGCAGTCATGCAATGTACATTTGTTAACTTTGCTATCAACAGAAAGGACTTACGGTTAAAGTTTATCCAAAGGTTTCCAGCGTCTGGTATCTTCAACAGTAATTCTCTTCTCGAATTTGGTAGGCAGAAGGCTGTGAAGGCCCTTTGTCTTCTTTTTGCAGTTGTGCCTATAGGGTACGCTTCGTGCTGACGTGTGACTAACTGTTCTGGATCAGTCTTACTCATAGTGTTGATTTGATTGTCTGAGAGTAGCTAAAATATGAATATTAAGATTTAGCTGGGTGTTTGGCCCTCATGCTTTTATTATCATATTTGGTGACGCAAATGTGACCTCTAGTCTTTTGGATAGGTTGTGAGTTAACATTTTAAGCTCCTTTTTAATTTCCTTTGGGGGAAGGGGGTTGTTTGGAGACTCTAAGTAAAAACATACTAAATGTGTAATGTTACTTTTTAGGTACGAGTATTAGGTAGTCACTTGCATCGGTGAGTCCATTAACATTCTCGTGTTTGATAGGACCATTGTTGTTGTGATAGTAGTGTGATGAGCAGGCTGATTGTGCTTGGTTTAGGTTGATAGTGGTTTTGGTTATCATTTGCAGTATCTGGCCCATTTTCGGTTATTGTTTGAGGTTAGGAAACACCGTCTTAATTTTATGGATGAAATCCTCTGAAGACCCCCAAACTAGTGCGCGCGGGCGAATAAAAAAAAACTCCGGCCAAAAATAAAAATGCTACTAAACCACAGGAATACAAAGCTGGTATTGTGAATTTGCGGCAGTACTTAGCGATGTATGTACGGCAAGCCGGCAAATGTTGGTTATTCATGTCATTCATAAAATTAAGTCGGTGTGGCCTTAGTAGCGATGAGAGGTGTCACTCTAATGTGCTCTTTTGCGAGGTGGGAGAGGTGGAGGAGGCTCATCTTTGGAAAGTTTGTTTCCAAGGGACAATGGAGG
>NW_017804465.1:1013377-1016956 GCF_001625305.1 Branchiostoma belcheri
AGTTTTCCTCCTTTCTAAGCTTTAAGATTAAGCCTTGATTACAAACTTTGTATGTCTGCAAGTTTCCAAATCTTTTACAGAAATTTAAGCTCTACATAATTCAAAGCAGCACTTAAAACGGTATAATATAATGAATCTATTAAGTTGAGTAAGATTTTCTTTAATAGATAATTGCTGATTATCACCAATATTGTCTAAAATGATATATACAAACACATGCTTTACACAAATATATAATCAGATACAACAATTACATTACATTACATACACTTTGATACACCTTCAGATCAACCTTCTTGAGTAAGCCAACTGCCCTGTGGCTTTTTTTCGTAACTTTCTTTAGAATAAGTTTGTTACGCATTTTCCCACGGACGGTAATCGAATTGGGTTTGGTTTCACCCGACTTTGACGTCAGAAACAAACTGAGCGTGGCTTTTGTTTGTTATGATTTTCTCACCCATGTGGCTTGATTTGCCTGCCACGCACCTAATCCTCTGACCTTCAAATGTTGATATGCTGTCGGAGCCATGCTCTGATATCATGTGTTCTGAACGTGCTATGGTTTTGATAGTCTCCAATCAGATTCAGTAGGGCAAGGGGAGTCTATATTAGCCTCTAGAAAACCATTGCCCAATAGGCTACCCTTTTCAGAGGAGAATAGGCTCTTACTAAGCGCAGAAGTGTCAGGACAAGGCACCATAGACTATTGCGAGGCCAACCGAGCCGACCTGTTCAAGCTATAGTTGACCTAACAGAATGTCAGCCCTGTGATTAAATACTCATGCGCAAGATGCAAGTGACTAAAAACACAGTTCGAATCGCCACAAATGGCAATCCTTTCATCTGTTACCACGCCAACTCCTAACTGCACGCCACGTCACAAAGACAGGTGTGTCCTGACCGGTGTCATCTGAAATCCCTTAACCCCGCTAATCTCCCAGCAAACCGCCAATCCTGTTAATCCCCTGTCCTACCGGCTGTGCTTTGAATTCGCTACACGCTAGCCATGGATTTTTCATAAATATTTTGCTCTGAAAATTAGTAAAAATCAGGGTATTTCCTTGGTCCACCTCTTCCCAGTTAAAAAGAGAATACCTTACAGGGGGGGGTCGGGGGCGGGGGCATGGTGTTATAATAAAATCATAGTCCGTAATATTGCTGATAAACTCTGCTTTTTTATGGGGAAAAAATCAACCAATCAGCTATTGACGTTTCTTTCCATTGTCTGCCTATTGTCCGCAAAGCACATTTTAAAGACGTCGAACCATTATTAGCACACGCGTCTCTCTGGTCTTTGACAAAACCATGTTTTGAATGCACGCTTACGCCGTCTAGCGACATAGCTTTGACTAGCACCACTACGGCCACGTCTAGTGATGCTCACAACACAGTTTACAGTATTAATAAAGGCTTTGGGAATTCAAAAAGTCAGCAATAGATTTAAGCTATAATCACAGCTCTAGTCCTTCAATTACAAGGCACATTGAAAATTTAAATACATGTAAACAATTTTAATTATAGTTTTTTTTTTCCAATCTAGGACAACAAATGACACTAAAAAAGACTAGGATGCTTGGGCAATTTTACGTACAGGTTCAGAATTTTGTGTTTTCAGGAAAGTGTTAGTTTGGTAGAGGTTGGTAGTAGTGTGGAATGTTATTTGCATCAGTAGGCTCATCGTTGGTATTTGGCGGATATTGGTAGTGGTGTGGAATATCATAGGCATCAGAAGGGCCATTGTTGGCGTTAACGTTTGCTACAGACTGATAGTGGTGTGGAATTTCATATGCATCGTTAGCGCCTTTGCTGATATATTGGTGTTTGATGTCATTTGCATCAGTAGACCCAGTAGACCCATTGCTGATATTTGCTAGAGGTTGGTAGAGCTGTGGGGTGTTATTTTCATCACCGGACTCATTGTTGGTTTGTTGATAGTAGTGTGGGATGACATTTTCATCAGTACGCCCATTGTTGGTGTTTACAAGAGGTTGGTAGAGGTTTGGCATATCATATGCATCAGCAATACCGTTGTTGGTATTTGGTTTGTAGAGATGTGAAATGCTATTTGCATTGGTAGGGTCATTATTGGTTTTTGGTAGGGTTTGGCAGTTGTATAGGGTGTCATTTTCATGTACTTTACGGGATGGAGTAAATGGGACAGTCTCATATTCGTTGGGTTCGTTTCTATTGGTCAGTGAAGGACCCCTAGCATCATTTGAGGATTCAGAGACAGTCTGATACTCTGCATGGTCAGTAGTTACTGCAGTGTTGGTGGAGTTTGCGTTGCTCAAACCATCAGTTGGGTTGGGGCCTGGAGGGGGATTTTTGGCTCTCTTTTTGTACCAGATTGTGAGAATGATCATGGTGACAATGACCAGAATGCCAGCGGCTGTACCGCCACCAGAGCCGAGCAAAACCGTCAATGACAAACTAGAATCACTGTCGCTTCCTGGTTTGCCCAGAGCACTAGTGTTACCGGGAGTTAAACTTGAAGATGCCATTGTAACTGACTTTTCCCACTCCGTGTCAATAGACATGGAGGGGCTTGGGATTATGGTGCCTTCCGGTCGTGCCGTTGGTTCAACATTAGTATTGGTTTGAATGTAGGGAAATGGTGAATATTTAGGGACCTCAGATGAGGCTTGGATATCAAGGAGCGTTGTGGTACTTGTTAAGCCTACATTACGAACTGCTGTTTCAGCATGGCTTCTTAGGCCAGTATTGCCATATGGGGAGGATGTTGATGCATCAGATGATGTAAGCAATGTGTGTATCTCAACTGATCCTGTGGCAATTGTTGGGCCTACAGGACGTTCTGTTGTTTCCGTGTGGCTTCTCATGCCAGTATTGTCATGTGAAGACAATGTTTGTATTTCAGATAATGGGAATAAGGCTTGGATATCAGCAGGATGTGTTGATACTGTTAACTCATTACAAATCAGATCTTCTGGATTGATATCTATAAGCTTTTGCTCGGCGAAGGCCGGCGGATGGGCGCAGGTTATCTGGTTTTCGAATGGAAGAAAACCAGTCATTTTAAGCCTGAATGGAACCATCCTGCAGTCACACTGCCAAGGGTTGCCGCCGATTTCAGCAAAGCGAACAGCTGACAACACTTGAAAGGCAGGGAGGGAAAGGACGGATATATGATTTGACTGTAGGGACAATTGCAAGAGCCTCTTAGGGTTTTGGAATGCCTCAGGTTCAATACTAGTTATCTTATTGGATCGCAGGTTAATCCGATTAAGCTGCATTAGGTTTGCAAATGTCCCCGGCTTAATTTTAGTTATCATATTCGAGGTTAGGTCCAAGTATTGAAGATTTCTTAGGTTTGCAAACGCTCCACGTTCAATGTTGAATATCATGTTTGAGTTCAGCCACAGTACTTTGAGCTTGATCAGATTTGAGAATGTCCCGAGTTTGATGGTAGTTATCTTATTGAAAGACAGGTACAATCTACAAAGGTTCGATAGGTTTAAAAAAGTTCTACGTTCAATTTTAGTTATGCTATTGTATCGCAGATGTAAACATGTGAGATGTACCAGGCTTGCAAATGCCCCGGGTTCGAACTGGTGGTTA
>NW_017804465.1:1016976-1018302 GCF_001625305.1 Branchiostoma belcheri
TGGTATCTTCAACAGTAATTCTCTTCTCGAATTTGGTAGGCAGAAGGCTGTGAAGGCCCTTTGTCTTCTTTTTGCAGTTGTGCCTATAGGGTACGCTTCGTGCTGACGTGTGACTAACTGTTCTGGATCAGTCTTACTCATAGTGTTGATTTGATTGTCTGAGAGTAGCTAAAATATGAATATTAAGATTTAGCTGGGTGTTTGGCCCTCATGCTTTTATTATCATATTTGGTGACGCAAAAGGTGACCTCTAGTCTTTTGGATAGGTTGTGAGTTAACATTTTAAGCTCCTTTTTAATTTCCTTTGGGGGAAGGGGGTTGTTTGGAGACTCTAAGTAAAAACATACTAAATGTGTCATGTTACTTTTTAGGTACGAGTATTAGGTAGTCACTTGCATCGGTGAGTCCATTAACATTCTCGGTGTTTAATAGGACCATTGTTGTTTGTTGTTAGCGGTTGATAGTAGTGTGATGAGCAGGCTGATTGTGCTTGGTGTAGGTTGATAGTGGTTTTGGTTATCATTTGCAGTATCTGGCCCATTTTCGGTTGTTGTTTGAGGTTAGGAAACACCGTCTTAATTTTATGGATGAAATCCTCTGAAGACCCCCAAACTAGTGCGCGCGGGCGAATAAAAAAAATTCCGGCCAAAAATAAAAATGCTACTAAACCACAGGAATACAAAGCTGGTATTGTGAATTTGCGGCAGTACTTAGCGATGTATGTACGGCAAGCCGGCAAATGTTGGTTATTCATGTCATTCATAAAATTAAGTCGGTGTGGCCTTAGTAGCGATGAGGGGTGTCACTCTAATGTACTCTTTTGCGAGGTGGGAGAGGTGGAGGAGGCTCATCTTTGGAAAGTTTGTTTCCAAGGGACAATGGAGGATCCCTGGCATTTGTGGATTCAGCCATAGCCAGAGAATTCTCCGCATTTGGTACAAGTATCAGGTAACCATGGGCATCAGTGGGTCCATTGACATTCTCGGTTTTTGTTAAAGGTTGGTAGTGGTGTGAGGTACCACATGAGGCTGTTTTGTTGCTCTCATGTACAGCGGCTGCACCTTTACGAGATGGAGGAAGTGGGGGAGGCTCATTGTTTCTATTGGTCAATGAATGATCCCTGTTATTTGTGGATTCAGCCATAGCCTGAGACTCTCCTGCATTTGGTACAAGTATCAGGTAACCAAAGGCATCAGTGTGCCCGTTAACATTCTCGGTTTTTCTAAAGGTTGGTAGTGATGTGGAGTGCCACATGCTGCTGCGCTGTTGCTCTCATGTGTAGAGACTACACCTTTACGTGGTGGAGGAAGTGGGGGAGGCTCATTG
>NW_017804465.1:1018322-1019845 GCF_001625305.1 Branchiostoma belcheri
TAGACAACAGCTTTGGCAAATTTCCAGGATCAATGTTAAGCATCTGGTTTGAATTGAGGTACAGTCTTATGAGACTAAATAGGCCTGAGAATGACCGAGGCTCAATTCTACGTATCCTATTGTGAGACAGATCTAAAAAACAGACTTTTGAGAGTTTTGAAAATGTCTCGGATTCAATGTAAGTTATTCTATTATTTCGCATTTTCAAATGGTGGAGGTTTTTAAGGTTAGCAAATGCCCCAGGTTCAATTTTGGTTATCTCATTGAAGTTTAGGGACATATCTGCCAATCTGCTAAGCATTGACAGCTCTGACTGCCTCACGATTTTAATTTGATTATTACTCAAATCTAAGACCAATAGTGATGGTTTCAGGTTTGGAGGAATGGAGGAGAGACCCCGATGGCAAAAGGAGCTAGGAGCCCGGACATACACGCAGCTCACTTCTGGTAGTTTGGGCTCTTTTAAGAATATGAGGAGCAGGAGAACAATAAACATCTCACGTAATTTTCTTCCCATCTTGTCTTTCAACCTGAAAAGAACACAGAGCAGGAATTGTACAAACTGAACCTACATCACTGTATTCTAAAGACCATTCGAGCAATAGGCAGATTGGATAGGCTGATTCAGTCGGAAGGTCAAGGCTTTCATGGACCTCATTCAATGAAGTATTAACATTTTGCAGGTTGTTTACTCTTTTTTTTGCTTTTTACCACCGTAACGCAAAAAAAGTAAAACTCGGCCATTTTTTGGTGATTGCGAATAGCTGTATGAATCAATGAATGAATCGATGACTTTTTAAGATAAGAAAAATGGCACTCTGTTTCATACTAACAATATCTGAAGCAAACGCTGAAAAAATTGAATGAAGCAAAAATATGGGGAAAAAAGTATCTTATAAATCCAATAATATAAATCCATGTACATTTGCTGTCAGACATAATGTACCACCAATGTTACATCGGGGTGTTATAAGACATGTTATATTTGAGATTGAATGTTTTAAGGCTTTCAGTTGTCACTTTTACAACAGGATGTAATGAAGAACGTTCCACAAAAGTTAGTTATGCCGTGATCAGTTATTCTGCAACAAAATGTTCAGAATTACTCTGATTCTTAAGGTTGAGTTGGTTGTCTACGCTCTAAGCTAAATGGGTCAATTTTGTTTACCAGATTGTTTACCTTATTATAACTCTTGCATTTTGACACCTCGACGTAACATGAAAGGTGTTAACCATTTTTGTTGATTGTCTGAGAAGACTATATACATAATAAACATGTCGTTCACACCTTTCTAGATATTTTCTTTCAACTAAATTCATTAAAAATATTAAAATATATTCTCTAAAAAAATACTAGTATTTTGTCTTTTTAAGTCCTAACAGTACATCACACTGACTTAAAGGCAGCTGGGCTAATATTCGAAAGGCAAGAGTTATACATGACAACAAGTAACGTCACATATAAACACAGATACAATGGTTCTAATAAAATCAGCTGAACAGTTTTATCCTGTCATATGCAT
>NW_017804465.1:1019865-1029640 GCF_001625305.1 Branchiostoma belcheri
AGAATGACCGAGGCTCAATTCTACGTATCCTATTTTGAGACAGATCTAAAAAACAGACTTTTGAGAGTTTTGAAAATGTCTCGGATTCAATGTAAGTTATTCTATTATTTCGCATTTTCAAATGGTGGAGGTTTTTAAGGTTAGCAAATGCCCCAGGTTCAATTTTGGTTATCTCATTGAAGTTTAGGGACATATCTGCCAATCTGCTAAGCATTGACAGCTCTGACTGCCTCACGATTTTAATTTGATTATTACTCAAATCTAAGACCAATAGTGATGGTTTCAGGTTTGGAGGAATGGAGGAGAGACCCTGATTGCAAAAGGAGCTAGGAGCCCGGACACACACACAGCCCACTTCTGGGAGTTTGGGCTCTTTTAAGAATATGAGGAGCAGGAGAACAATAAACATCTCACGTAATTTTCTTCCCATCTTGTGTTTCAACCTGAAAAGAACACAAAGCAGGAATTGTACAAACTAAACCTACATCATTGTAATCTAAAGACCATTCGAGCAATAGGTAGATTCAATGGGCTGATTCAGTGAAGGTCATGGCTTCAATGGACCTTATTCAATGAAGTGTTTACATTTAGCAGGTTATTTACTATTTTTTGTTTCTTGAATTACTCTTATTCTTCAGGTTGAGTTTATTGTCTACGCTCTAAGCTATATGGGTCAATTTTGTTTAGCAGATTGTTTACCTACTCTTGCATTTTGTCACCACGATGTAAAATGTACGGTGTTAACCATTTTTGTTGATTGTCTGAGAAGACTATATACATAATAAACATGTCGTTCACACCTTTCTAGATATTTTCTTTAAACTAAATTCATTAAAAATATTAAAATATATTCTCTAAAAAATACTAGTATTTTGTCTTTTTAAGTCCTAACAGTACATCACACTGACTTAAAGGCAGCTGGGCTGATATTCGTAAGGCAAGAGTTATACATGACAACAAGTAACGTCACATATAAACACAGATACAATGGTTCTAATAAAATCAGCTGAACAGTTTTATCCTGTCATATGCATGGGGTTTTCAAATGAAAGAAGCATACAAACAAAAAGAATGGAAAAGAAACGTTGTGTAAGTCTTTCGGCTTACCAGTCCTCCTGTATGTGCTACACAATCAAAGAAGTTCGATGTACATTTGTTGAAAAATCATACCTTTGTTATTAACAGAATGGACTTACCGTTGAAGTTTCGCTAAAGGCTTCTAAATTCTGGTATCTTCAGTGGTAATTCTCTTCTCGAATTCAGTAGGCAGAAGGCTGTGAGGGCCCTTTGTCTCCTTGCTGCAGTTGTGCCTGTAGGATACGTGCGCAGGGTAGCCGCTCTGTGCTGACGTGTGACTAACTGTTCTGGAACAGTTAGTCACACGTCTATTGGCTCTCTTCTTCATTCTCTTCTTGTACCAGATTATGAGGATGGTCACGGTAAACAAAAGGGCAGTGCCAACTGCTGTACCGCTAATAGAGACGATCAGAATGGTGAAAGAGAAATTGGTATCAGAATCACGATATCTGCTGCTTCCTGGTTTGTCTAAAGCGTTTAAAGTATCACTGATAGCAAGAGTAGTGCCAGTGGTCAGTGGTGCCATTGTAGCAAGCTCTGTCCACTGGGTCACAGTAGTATTGCTTTTGGTATAGCCATATGAAGAAGATGCGGGGACCACAGAAGATGCGAGTAAGGCTTGAACCTCAACGGATGCTGTGGTATTTGTTTCGGCAAAGCTTCTCATGCCAGTATTGTCATCTGAAAATGTTTGTGCTTCAGATGCTGTGAATAAGGCTTTAATAGTGACGGGCACTGTTGAAATAGTGGAGTCTACTAGTTCAATTGTTTTAGCATTGCTTCTAGAGCCAGTGTTGTCATATGAAGATGCTTGTGCTTCAGACGATGTGAATAAGGCTTCAATAGTAACGGGCACTGTTGAACTAGTGGAGTCTACTAGTCTTGTTGTTTCAGCATTGCTTCTAGAGCCAGTATTGTCATATGAAGATGCTTGTGCTTCAGACGATGTGAATGAGTCTTGAATCTCACTGGGAAATACGGTACTTGTGGGGCTTACAGGACGTGGTTCATCATTACTTCTGATGCCAGTATTGCTGTGTGAGGAAGAGGTTTGTACCTCAGATGATGGGTATAAGGCATGGATATCAACAGGATGTGTCGATACTGATAAATCGTTGCAGATCAGATCTTCGGGTTTGATATCTTTAAGCTTTAGCCTAGAGAGAACAGCTGGTTGAGCACAAGTTATCTGGTTTTCGAATAGATGATAACCATCCATCTGTAGCCTTAAGGGAACCATCCTACAGTCACACTGCCAGGGGTTGTCGTAAATTTTAAGCGTAGGAATGGACAACAGCTTCGACAAATTTCCAGGATCAATGTTAAGCATCTGGTTTGAATGGAGGTACAGAAATCTAAGACTGAATAGGCTTGAGAATGCCCCAGGTTCAATGGTACGTATCCTATTGTGAGACAAATCTAAATGACAGAGTCTATTGAGTTTTGAAAATGTCTCGCGTTCAATGTCAGTTATTCTGTTTTGTCGCATTTTCAAACGGCGAAGATTGATAAGGTTAGCAAATGCACCGGGTTCAATTTTGGTTATCTGGTTAACGTTTAGCGATAAAATTGCCAGCATCTTAAGCTCTGACAGCTCTGGCTGCCTCACGGTTTTGATACGATTATAACTCAAATCCAAGACCATTATTGATGGTTTTAGGTACGGAGGAATGGATGAGAGCCTTTGATTGCAAAAGACGCACACCTGGCCACACATACAGTCCACCTCTGTAAGTTTGGGCTCTTTTAAGAATATGAGGAGCATGAGAACAATAAACATCTCACGTAATTTTCTTCCCATCTTGTCTTGCAACCTACAAAAGAACACAGAGCAGGAATTGTACAAACTGAACCTACATCAATGTATTATAAAGACCATTCGAGCAATAGGTAGATTGAATGGGCTGATTTAGTGCAGGTCAAGGCTTTAATGGATCTTATCCAATGAAATATTTACATTTAGCAGGTTGTGTAGTCTTTTTTTTTTTTTGCTTTTTGCCACCTTATCGAAGAAGCTTTTTAAAGCTTAGCCATTTTGTCGATTCCGAGAAGCTCTATGACTGAATGGAGGTTTATTATAATTGTGCCTTGCGACTACATGCCACCCAAGACACCAACACCTTTGTTATCGACAGACGAGGGACGATCGTCAGATGGAACTTACCTTTGATGTTCTGCCAAAGGTTTCAAATTCGTATCTTCAATTGTCACTCCTCTTCTCTAGGCAGGAGGTTACGGAGGGTATCTTGTCTCCTTGTCGCCGCTCTGCCTGTAGGTTACGTGCTCAGGGTAGCCGTTCTGTGCTGACGTGTCACAAACTGTTCCGAATAATTCTTAAATGGTTGCGTTGATTGTCTGGGAGTAGCTTTGTGGATATTAACATGTATTATGTTGTTTACACTCTCTTGCCTTTAATTTTGCCATATTTGGTAAAACTTAGTCCTTTGGTTGATTTGTTTGGACTGACTATGCTCATTTTCCATTAAATATGTAACATTTTACAGGTTTTTTTACGACGCCATCGTCCCTCTCTAGCAGATTCTTCACATACAATGTATTAGGAACGTACGGTTAGCAGTGTTAGCAGCTTAAATTACATTTCTGTTCAAAGCTTAAATACCATCTTGGCAATCACTCGTGATCTTTATTTGTAATCAGATACAGAGTCATGTACAGATACATAGTCATGCACAGATACAGATTCATGTACAGATATACAGACTTTCCGAGTATGATGACCGTGTCAGCCCCTGCACCTGAGTGAGGGTCACAGTTGACACGGTAGCCTTCGCGTGAATTTGTTTAAGGTGGATAACAGGTTGCGAATCTGAGACCCACACACTTGGGCATCCGTCTTCCCCAGCGGATCCATCGAGGGAGACGTGCTGGTTCCGGTTCGGGTGCTTGCAGCGAGCTGCCGGTGACTTGGTTACGCTCAAGTTCCGCCTTGATCACGCCAGCCCGCCTGGCGCTGCTCTCGTCCGCCAGCTGAAGACAACTGCCGTTGGAGACTTGACCCTCTAATTGAGGGGGGATACGTGTAAAGTGCCTTTCCCAAGGGCACAACGTCGGTGCGCATGTTCGGACATGCCCCCGTGCTCCGACCCAGGTTCGAACCCGGGGCTCCTTGTTGAGCGCCGAACGCTCTATCCACTACGCCACACGCTTAAATACCACATAAGCATAAATACAGTGAATCTAAGGTATAGGCTCCACATTCTAGTTATGGGTCTTCCTTTGTACGTGTACAGGTACTGCTCTTAACACAGTGAATAGGAATATGCTCAAACATTGACATTCGCATTAGTTACACAAGACAGCAATTGAAGTCATGACGCCTTGATATACTCTAAAACAGCAATGGAATGTAGCTGGCTGAGAAAAGTCTTATGTTATGCAGTTCAGTTATCAGACAGTAGATGTCCTCATTGTTGCATACCGCTTTCCCTCGATCATTGGCTTACCTTTAAAGCCGGTCTCCTGTGCTTAAGAGGCCCAAACATTGTCTCGACAAATGTCGGTTTGTTATCGGTATATGCAACTTGTGAAGCGATCATCTATCAACAATAATGTCTGATGAGTGACGAGTATCTTGGTTTTATATTAGATATGATATTTAGAGACCTTATCACATTGTGTAATTGAATCTGTACATACCCAACTTAATACTAAAAATATATCTTAATGTTGTACACTTAAGTATATGTCCATCATAAAGTATGTTATATTATTATGCTGCCGGTGATATATAGAAGGTATTAAAGAAGTATTCAAAATGAAGTGTATGTTTAAATTTCTTTTGCAATTTACGTTTTAAGAATGATAAAAAGGAATGGTGATATATGTATCAAGGCTTTAATACTAGTATGTTCAATATTACAAATAATCTAATTGGAAAGTGTGTTTGTCTGGTTTTAGTCTTTTGCTACCTACGTTCTAAGAAATACAAGAAATCAATACAAGATATTCAAGGTTTATAAGTCTCCATATTCCCACAGTTGATGCCGGCAAATGGAGACAAGAATAGAAATCGTGTTTCTCGAGTTTTCCGAAACTTATGTATTCCTCATTCCCTCCATCTCGGAAACCCAATTAACACCCACCTGCCTATAATTTGATTTGAGGTATCAATTTGTAGTGTGTTATCTGCCCTCCCACGCAACTCTCCGCAATTCTGGGGTAACTACTACTACTTTCAGTCGATTCTGCCGCCTCTGTATTATCAGCTTTGAGGTTTCTGCATGAGGTATTTAACCATTGCAATCAGAAAGGTGGAAACACCACACTCAATCTAGTGGGTACATCATTAAGTTAACACCTATTCACGGGAAATGTGGTGCTTAATTTTGTTACAATTACCGTAAACCCCTTTGAGATCACGTTAAAGCATTCATTTGTGTTGCCTAGCTGACCTACAAGGAAATCCGGTCAACGGGAACTCTATGAAAAATTTATATTCTGTTATCTTTTGTCGTTGGCTTTTGGCCAAGTGCGAACTGGGTGCTGAGGTATTTGATGTGGTGACCCTTGATGTCGAAGTCAATGAAAGTTGTTCATAACGTTCCTTAATGAACACATAAAAGACATTAATATGAAACAAAAAATGGATTATGAGTGTCTTATTTGAATCAACAATTAAGACAATTAAGAAGTTCACATGCATGTAAGGGCATTGAATAATCGGTCTAGGAATGCAATGATGATTGTTTTTACTGTATGTCAATTATCAAGGTTCAGGGTTACAGGGGATCTCGCTGAAGTATTTTTTAATGAAGATCTACCAACGCAAACGTTCTGGTTTGTCCCTCAGACAATTTGTTCTTAATGATCACCTTGTCGATAAAGTTACAAATCAAGCAGACATAGTTTTTCTTTAATTGGTCAAAATGCCCATTGAGCCCATTTTGCTATTCTGTAGATAAGGGCCTGGTCAAATACGTCATTCTTGGGGAAATAGTGCCCTTGATCTTCGAAATCTTTCTGTTACTACTGCTGCACCAAACTCCAACCTTGACCTACCACGTAAAGTTAAATTTCACTCTGTAACTTTCCTAACTTCGGGAGACAGAACTTTGTAAAGCAATCTAGAGTAGGCAGCAATTTTATGCATTTTGCCATTGCCATTAGAATTTAATCTATACGTTATTCGTGCATCTTTGACCGTATATAAGTGATTCGTAGGCGTAGTGTGGAAACTATTCGATGAATTTGTAGCAACCTCGTTAGACTTTTCCCATTCATGGATGAGGCGCTGCTTGATTTCGTTACATTCCCGACTTCCCCTTTTGAAACGTTGTTACGCCATTGATTTCTTCAGACTCACTGACCGCCCACAACTACCGATTTTTCTTTGTTCCTTCCTGCTTCCTTTGTTCTGTAAAAGGTGATGGAAAGTTGCCCTTCTTAGACACCCACGGTATTCCAATAAAATTAACAATAGAATACATAGGCTATAATCAAAGTAGAGAAAGTATTTTAACGTATAGAATACTATTTCAGTTTTGACTGTAGGTATCTTTTACTACATCAGAAGGACTCAATACATCGTGCTGATCCTATGAAATAGGCCGCGCCCAAATGACAAGTGGCTATATATTTAAATGAGAGGACTGTTTCTTACCAAAGAGTCTACTTTTTCTTCATCTAATGGGTATTGCCAATACGTATAAGTATCATTGATCAAAACGAGGGGTTGAACAACTGATAAATGCCAGGTAGATCCAGTAATGATTACGTGTGATATTTGGTGCTTTGGGTAAAATGATTAAGAGACTTACATGGCACCTCTTGCTATTATGAAGGCAGACATCATACCTGATGCATTGAGCAGACGTACCTGGAATTTGGCTTTTTGCAAATTCTGCTGTAGATGCTGGTTATCCGTAACGTCTTTGTCATACCCAACAGATGGTCATATACATTGTCGATACTGAAGGTAATCGTACAGAGTATGATGCTGAGAAAGTATGATCAGGCAGTGCATAAACCAGGAACTTTTGGCAACTGAAGTTTATGAGTTTTTGTCCTTGGCCTTGTAGAATAATGAGTTCGCTGTGATTTCGCTTCTGGCACGTACTCTACTATAAACTTGAGAATGATTTGAACTTTAAAACCCGTTAAACTGGACAAGGGTCTTTCTGTATCTCCACAAATCCCCGCAAAAGTGCTCACAGACATTATTTATCCATACCATAAACCGATCTACGATCCGGTAATACTATTGTTGTCAACGGGTTTAGTGTGTCTAGACATAAAATTCTAATACGTGCTTGAGGCAGGTTTTAGTATCTATAGGAACTAGAATTGGGTGAGGGCTTGACAGAAATGCATTCCGACGTCTGTAAACAGGGCTGCATAGGTTTTACGATTCTAACACAATGACATGACCGTCTCGAATGATCTACAAAACGTATTGATGCGGTAATAGTATCGCTCCCCATGTAATGTCAGTAACCTGCTTCAACTGAACATCAAAGTGACCTTGGCGACCTTGATAGTCAAGGTCACACACCAGAAAGCCCGGGATCTTCCGTACACATAATTTGTATTTGCCGTCAGCTATGTCGACACTGGGGATACGTAGGGTGGATCATTTTTCCATAAAGTCAGCAGTACCAGGATTTACGTTAGTTACACTGGTCATCAAGTTGCATGGCTTCTGGCTATGGTCCACCAAAAATAGTCTCTTGTTCATTACATTTTACTCCGCAAATCACGTACTGCGGTGCGCATTACAGAGACTTACTTTTGCCTGAATGTAGACCAGAATGTCTGTAAAGCTGTACGTCTAAAGCTGACGTGAACAACCATTATTCAGACTGGTATCCCGTGGTGTGGCTGCGGCAATGTATACTGGAAATTTACGACAAACAAACAAAAATTCCATTATTAACCGTCAATTTATAGTTACGACAATCACTAAGACAGAAAGAGGCTGACTTGTTCAGTACATTCTAACAAGGACAACGTCAGCAATCTTGCACCAATAAGATAAATTAATTACCGTATCTTTGTAATCGATACCAGGCCATTATAAGGCCCCCAGTATTGCATCCACAGACGATAACTATTTAACGTTTTTCATGTAAAAATCGGTGGCAATTGGATTATTTATGAAGCAATTATAGACCTAATATGCAGTGATAAGTTATTAGATATTAAAACTGTGTCGGGGGATAACCGGGTAACAAGGCTGATCTCAATTAGTTTTCAGGCTTATTTTGTGGTTTCATCAATACATTCTTTTATGAAGTGATACTTGATTTAATATACAGAGGTCAGTCACCATATGTCGTGATTGTAATTACAAGTTGTTCAGACTGCCCTTAGTTTTTCTTAAGGTTTTATTTTGTAAGTTGCAAATATGATCTTTTATAGAATTATTAGACCTGGTATTCGGCGCTTTGTAGTTACATTTTGCAAATGTGTAGGGCGTAGCAAAGGCATTGTGCATTCTCTAAAGCTTTCTGCTTTTGTAATTTCGATCTTTTATGAAGTGATACATGATTCATCAACCGGTGTCCAGCCATCAAATGTTATAAATGTGTCAAGTGGTAACCCAGATTGAACGTAATTCGTCTTAAGGTTCATTTTTTTTATTACCAAAGATGAGATATTTATGAAGTGGTATCAAGATTTAATACCAGTGACCAGTCATTATATGCTGTATATATGTCAACAGGCAACCCATAATTACCTTAATGCTTCTTGAGATTCATGTTCCGGTGATTTAGTGACCACTAGTTAGCTACCAGTTGCTATAAATGCGCCAACGGGTAATACTGTAGGTTACTTTATGTTCACGGTAGCAAAATTTTACGGTCTGAGAAAAATGGACATGTTCACGGAACTATATATGTTCACGGTGGTGACAAGTGCAGGAAAAAGAAAGTCTAGGAATTATTTGTTAACTGTAATGATAAGTTCACGGTACAGAAGCAACAGTGAAAACAGTACAGTGAACATAAAAGTATCGTGAAAAAAAATCAGGAACAACAGTATGAAATGTCATAAATTCTACTTAAGTTTAGTTAGCTACCAGTTGCTATAAATGCACCAACGGGTAATGTGGGATGTCCTAAATTCTACTTATTTCACGGTTATTCGTTTCGATCGCGGCATGATTGATGGTTTGAGGACGTCCTGCGAAGCAGATCTCCAATTACCACCCCCAGACGCCTGGATGTTGTAAGCAGAACGCAGCGTTTTCAAATGTCAGCTTCATAATGTTCCATTAGCCGGGAGTGTTTGGCGGACCCTCGCTGTCAACTCTCATGAACGTTTGGGACTCTCGGACCAATCGGGACACCCTCCGCGGAGACCGCTGCAGGATGTATACATAAACAACTACTGCAATTAAATGTGCAAAGATTGAGTTTAACAAGTCGTTCGGTGTGATATAGCTAGCTGCCGCCATGCCGCGTACCTGCGAAGCTGGTGTGTTACGCCAAAGGGCGGTTATACCGGCTATACTGATACAGATACAAATACAAACACTCCATTGAGGACGCTGCAGGATTTCGTGACGAAGTGGTCACACATTCGTCTTCAACTTTCCTACAATTTTGGTACTAGTTTTGGCTAGTTTTTAGCCTTTTTTTTAATCGCGCTTTCCTTGTTTGTACTGCCAGGTATCTCTTTTTTTTGACGTTAAAGCCCTTGCTGTCAACTCTCATAAACGTTTGCGACTCTTGTACCG
>NW_017804465.1:1029660-1040647 GCF_001625305.1 Branchiostoma belcheri
AAAGAAACGTTGTGTTAGTCTTTCGGCTTACCAGTCCTCCTGTATGTGCTACACAATCAAAGAAGTTCGATGTACATTTGTTGAAAAATCATACCTTTTGTTATTAACAGAATGGACTTACCGTTGAAGTTTCGCTGAAGGCTTCTAAATTCTGGTATCTTCAGTGGTAATTCTCTTCTCGAATTCGGTAGGCAGAAGGCTGTGAGGGCCCTTTGTCTCCTTGCTGCAGTTGTGCCTGTAGGATACGTGCGCAGGGTAGCCGCTCCTTGCTGATGTGTGACTAACTGTTCTGGAACAGTCTTACTTATAGGGTTGAGTTAATTGTCTGAGAGTAGCTAAGATGAATATCTAAGATTCACCGCGTTGGTTTACCCCTGTTTTCTCTAATATCATCTTTGGTAACAAAAAGGTGACCCCTAGTTTTGTTGGGGATAAGTTGTGAGTTAAGAACATTTTAAGCTCCCTTTTTAAATTTTTTTCGGGGGAAGGGGGATGTTTGGAGACTCTAAGTTAAAACATCCATACTAAAAACGTGTAATGTTAATTCTTTGTTACACATTGGCTAGTTGTGGCATCCGTGAGAGACATGTGGCACGTGGCTATTGATGATTTATAATATTGTGCATTTAACATTCCCCGGGTTTAATAGTAGTAGTGTGCAGTGTCATTTGTATCAGCGGGACTTTTCTTGGTGTTTGTTAGTGATTGGTAGTAATGAGGGATATCATTTGTATCAGCAGGCCTAGTGTTGGTTGTTGTTAGGTGTTGATAGTAGTGTGGGGTATCATTTGCATCAGTAGGCCCATTATCTGTGTTTGTAAGAGGTTGGTAGTGCTGAGAGATCTCATTCTCATCTACTCTTTTGTGAGTTGGAGGAATCGAAGGGGGCTCCTTTTCGGGAGGTTTCTTTATACTGGACAATGAATGATCCCTGTCATTTGTGGAACTGGCCTCTATAGCCCCAGCCTGCTCATCATTTGGTACAAGTATTAAGTAATCGTTGGCATCGGTGGGTCCATTAACATTCTCGGTTGTTGTTAAGGGTTGGTAGTGATATGGAGTGCCACATGAGCCTGTTCTGTCACTGCCATGTGCAGAGGATGCACCTACACGGGGTGGGGGGAGTGGGGGAGGCTCATTGTTTCTATTGGATGATGACGGTTCCTTGGTATTTGAGGATTCAGCTAAAGCCCCAGACTGCTCAACATTTGGTACAAGTATTAGGTAACCATCGGCATCAGTGGGTCCATTGACATTCTCGGTTGTTGTTAAGGGTTGGTAGTGATGTGAGGTACCACATGATGCTACTCTGTTACTCTCATGCACAGCGGCTGCACCTATACGGGATGGGGGAAGTGGGGGACGCTCATTGCTTCTGTTGGATAATGAATGATCCCTGGTATTTGCAGATTCAGCTATAGACCCAGACTGCTCAACATTTGGTACAAGTATTAAGTAATCGTTGGCATCGGTGGGTCCATTAACATTCTCGGTAGTTGTTAAAGGTTGGTAGTGATGTTTGGGGCCACATGATGCTACTCTGTTGTTCTCATGCACAGCGGCTGCACCAATACGGGGAGGAGGTAGTGGGGGAGGCTCGTTGCTTTTGTTGGATAATGAATGATCCCTGGTATTTGCGGATTCAGCTATAGCCCCAGACTGCTCAACATTTGGTACAAGTATTAGGTAACCATCGGCATCAGTGGGTCCATTGACATTCTCGGTTGTTGTTAAGGGTTGGTAGTGATGTGGGGGGCCACATGATGCTACTCTGTTACTCTCATGCACAGCGGCTGCACCCATACGGGGAGGGGGTAGTGGGGGAGGCTCATTGTTTCTATTGGATAATGACGGTTCCCCTCCATTTGTGGATTCAGGGATAGCTCGAGACTCAGTAGTTACTACAGTAGTAGTGGTGTTTGTGCTGCTTGAAACATGCGTGTTGTTTGGGCCTGGATTATTGGCTCTCTTCTTCATTCTCTTCTTGTACCAGATTATGAGGATGGCCACAGTAAACAAAAGGGCAGTGCCAACTGCTGTACCGCTAATAGAGACGATCAGAATGGTGAAAGAGAAATTGGTATCAGAATCACCATATCTGCTGCTTCCTAGTCTGTCTAAAGCGTTTAAAGTATCACTGATAGCAAGAGTAGTGCCAGTGGTTAGTGGTGTCATTGTAGCAAGCTCTTTCCACTGGGTCACAGTAGCATTGCTTTTGGTAAAGCCATGTGAAGAAGATGTGGGGACCACAGAAGATGCGGGGACCACAGAAGATGCGAGTAAGGCTTGACCCTCAACGGACGCTGTGGTATTTGTTTCGGCAAAGCTTCTCATGCCAGTATTGTCCTCTGAAAATGTTTGTGCTTCAGATGATGTGAATAAGGCTTTAATAGTGACGGGCACTGTTGAAATAGTGGAGTCTACTAGTTCAATTGTTTTAGCATTGCTTCTAGAGCCAGTGTTGTCATATGAAGATGCTTGTCCTTCAGACGATGTGAATAAGGCTTTAATAGTGACGGGCACTGTTGCAATAGTGGGGTCTACTAGTCTTGTTGTTTCAGCATTGCTTCTAGAGCCAGTATTGTCATATGAAGATGCTTGTGCTTCAGACGATGTGAATGAGGCATGAATCTCAACGGACACTGTAGTAATTGTAGAGCTCACAGGACGTGGTTCATCATTACTTCTGATACCAGTATTGCTATATGAGGAAGAGGTTTGTACCTCAGATGATGGGTATAAGGCTTGGGTATCAACAGGATGTGTTGATACTGATAGATCGTTGCAGATGAGATCTTCAGGTTTGATATCTTTAAGCATTCGCCGGGAGAGAACAGCTGGTTGAGCACAAGTTATCTGGTTTTCGAATAGATGATAACCATCCATCTGTAGCCTTAAGGGAACCATCCTACAGTCACACTGCCAGGGGTTGTCAGAAAGGTTAACGGTGAGGATAAACAACAGATTCGGTAAATTTCCAGGATCAATGTTAAGCATCTGGTTTGAATGGAGGTACAGGTTTCTAAGACTGAATAGGCCTGAGAATGCCCCAGGTTCAATGTTACTTATATCATTAAAAGCCAGGTTTAAATGACAGAGTCTCGAGAGTTTTGAAAATGTCTCGCGTTTAATGTCAGTTATTCTGTTTTGTCGCAGATTTAAGTGGCGGAGATTTGTGAGGTTTGCAAATGCCCCAGGTTCAATTTTAGTTATCTGATTGCCGTTTAGGGATAATACCGACAACATCTTAAGCCCTGACAGCTCTGACTGCCTCACGGTTTTAATACGATTATAACTCAAATCCAAGACCATTATAGATTGTTTTAGGTACGGAGGGATGAATGAGAGACCCCGATGGCCAAATGAGCACACCTGGCCACACATACAGCCCACTTCTGTAAGTTTGGGCTCTTTTAAGAATATGAGGAGCATGAGCACAATAAACATCTCACGTAATTTTCTTCCCATCTTGTCTTGCAACCTACAAAAGAACACAGAGCAGGAATTGTACAAACTGAACCTACATCAATGTATTATAAAGACCATTCGAGCAATAGGTAGATTGAATGGGCTGATTTAGTGAATGTCAAGGCTTTAATGGATCTTATTTAATGAAGTGTTTAAAGTTACCAGCTTATTGACTCCTTTGTATTCTTTTATTCACATATACTTATTGAGTATGAGGCAAAAAGCAAAATTTGCTTATATGACACACATAAAACATACAACGAGTATAAATCACATAGAGAAGATACATGCATAATAACAAAATGGATAAAACCAAGATAAATACAAACAAGACAAGTTGGTGGTTTATCAGTTACGAGAATCTACCCGTACGGTAAATGAAGTATTGGACAATATCAAAAACATTACAGTTATGTAGGTGTGAGAGTGATGTGGACCCTCGAAGTAGTAGGGAACATAGGGAACTGTCATTACATATCGACAGAATAACGATGACGATCGTCAGAAGGAACTTACCTTTGAGTGTCATGCAAAGGTGTCAAGTTGGTATCTTCAATTGTCACTCCTCTTGTCTAGGCAGGAGGTTACGGAGGACCTCTTGTCTCCTTGTCGCCGCTCTGCCTGTAGGTTACGTGCTCAGGGTAGCTGGTCTGTGCTGACGTGTCACAAACTGTTATGAATAAGTCGTGTATATTGTTGAGTTGATTGTCTGGGAGTAGCTGCATGGATATCAACATGTATTAGGTTGTTTACACCCTCTTACCTTTACTTTTACCATATTTGGTAAAGCTTAGTCTTTTAGTTGATTGGTTGTGACTGACTATGCTCATTTTACATTTGATATGTAACATTTTGCAGGTTGTTTACGAAGCCATCGTCGCTCTCTAGCAGATTCTTAAAAAACAAATTAGGAATGTACTATTAGCAGTGTTTATCAGCTTATATTACATTTCTGTTTAAAACTTATAGCATAAGCATAAATACAGTGAATATAAGGTATAGGCTCCACATTCTAGTTATGGGTCTTCCTTTGTACGTGTACAGGTACTGCTCTTAATACAGTGAATAGGAATATGCTCAAACATTTTACTTATGGGCCCTTGTATGTACCTGTACGAATTCTGGCCTTTCCACCTTAAAGGCATTCGTGTTTGGTGTCACCTCCTCCAAACTGACGGATTTTAACGGAATCACAAACCACCATGGTAACCAAAATTATGACGTAATTACTCCATGAGTGTAAATACGGTAACAGTGAGTACGAATAGGCTCCACATTGTAGTTATTTTCCATATACCAATTGTATAAGTTTTTGTCATTTGTGTATTATCTAATTGTGTTCTATGAGCTCCAGAAAGAATTGTTTCAATGTAGCAAACACTAATGGAGATTGCAACAAACTAGGTCCAGCTATGTAGCAGATGGAATGTGACAATATGGAAAACGTCAGCTGTAACAGCAAAGCAACCCGCGTAATCTTTAATTCTTACTTTTGTTTTTGTTAACATCGATAAGCAAATTCCCATTACCTTCTTTACTTATTTCACTTGTCATTTATTCTATTTGTTTCGTGTAATGTATCAGTTTGTTGTACAAAATTGAAGCTCTTTTACCATAATCTTACCATTGTTGTTATTCAGTTAGTTTGTATCTTGAAAATGAAATGAAATTCGCATTAGTTACACAAGGTAGCAGCTGTGGTTATGACACCTTGATATACTCTAAAACAGCAACGGAATGTAGCTGGTTGAGAAAAGTCATATGTTCTGCAGTTCCGCTATCAGGCAGTAGATGTCCTCATTGTTGTATACCGCTTTCCCTCTACCATTGGCTTACCTTTCAAGCAGGTCGCATGTGTTTTGGCCCCTCAAACATTGTCCCAACAGACTTTGGTAGGCTGTTGTGGTCTGATATCTGTGGATGCATCTTGCGAAGCGATCATCTATTAACAGTTATGCCTAGGCCTGTTGAGTGACGAGTATCTTGGTTTTATATTAAATATGATACTAAGAGACATGATCACATCGTGTAATTAAATCTGCACATACCCAACTTAATACTAGTACTAAAAATAAATCTTAACATTGTACACTTAACGATATCCATCACAAAGTATGTTATATTATTATGCTGCCGGTGATATATAGAAGGTATTAAAGAAGTATTCAAAATGAAGTGTATGTTTAAATTTCTTTTGCAATTTACGTTTTAAGAATGATAAAAAGGAATGGTGATATATGTATCAAGGATTTAATACTAGTATGTTCAATGTTACAAATAATCTAAATGGAAAGTGTGTTTGTCTGGTTTTAGTCTTTTGCTACCTGCGTTCTAAGAAATACAAGAAATCAATACAAGATATTCAAGGTTTATAAGTCTCCATATTCCCACAGTTGATGCCGGCAAATGGAGACAAGAATAGAAATCGTGTTCCTCGAGTTTTCCGAAACTTATGTATTCCTCATTCCCTCCATCTAGGAAACCCAATTAACACCCACCTGCCCTATAATTTGATTTGAGGTAACCATTTGTAGTGTGTTATCTGCCCTCCCACGCAACTCTCCGCAATTCTGGGGTAACTACTACTACTTTCAGTCGATTCTGCAGCCTCTGTATTATCAGCTTTGATGTTTCTGCATGACGCATTTAACCATTGCAATCAGAGAGGTGGAAACACCACACTCAATCTAGTGGGTACATCATTAAGTTAACACCTATTCACGGGAAATGCGGCACTTAATTTTGTTACAATTACCGTAAACCCCTTTGAGATCAAGTAAAATCATTAATTTGTGTTGCTTCACTGACCTACAAGGAAATCCGGTCAACGGGAACTCTATGAAAAATTTCTATTCTGTTATCTTTTGTCGTTGGCAGCTGGCCAAGTGCGAACTTGGTGTTGAGGTATTTGATGTGACCCTTAATGTCGAAGTCAATAAAATGTGTTCATAAAGTTTCTTGATGAACAAATTTAAAGACATTTATATGAAACAAAAAATGGATTATGAGTGTCTTATTTGAATCAACAATCATAATGTGTCAATGAAGAAGTTCACATGCATGTAAGGGCATTGAATAATCGGTCTAGGAATGCAATGATGATTGCTTTTACTGTATGTCAATTATCAAGTTTCAGGGATACAGGGGGTCTCGCTGAAGTATTGTTTAATGAAGATCTATATGCGCACACGCAAAGTTCTCTGGTTGCCCTCAAACAATTTGTTCTTAATGATCACCTTGTCGATAAAGTTACAAATCAAGCAGACATAGTTTTCCTTTAATTGGTCAAAATACCAATTGAGTCCATTTTGCTATTCTGTAGATAAGGGCCTGGTCAAATACGTCATTCTTGGGGAAATCGTGCCCTTGATCTTCGAAATTTTTCTGTCACTACTGCTGCTGCACTGCACCAAACTCCAACCATGACCTTCTTCGTCATCTGCGTTACCCCCAGCCCCAGATAACCCCGCAAGGGATGACGTTGGGGGGGGGGGGGGGGTCAAGGCTAAGGCGGACAGGCCGCCAGCCCGGCCCGGAACGACTCAACATTGGGAGCCATAACTACCGGGCCGGGTAGGAGTTCCACTGTGGGATAGTACGGGGGAAAAAAAGAGTAGGTGTCGGTGCGTGTGTTAATATTTGAGTGCATGACTCCCTCGGGTACGCCCCTGTGTGGGCTGCAGAAAACTGCAAGTTTGGGTATCAATTGCTACCGTGTTATGAGCTATTTTAAAAGATGTTGTGATCCGGGCGGTCCTCCTCCTTTCGGAGAGAAGAGGCCATTGCAGGTCGTTGAGAATTTGTGTCACACTGCTAGTTCCCCTGTTGTCATTAAGGGTCACCCGGGCGGCCCTGCGCTGGACAGCCTCCACCGCCTGTATCCCTTTGATGGTATACGGGTCCCATGACCTACCACGTAAAGTTAAATTTCACTCTGTAACTTTCCTAACTTCTGGAGACAGAACTTTGTAAAAGTAATCTAGAGTAGGCAGCAATTTTATGCATTTTGCCATTGCCATTTCATTTAATCTATACGTTATTCGTGCATCTTTGACCGTATATAAGTGATTCGTAGGCGTAGTGTGGAAACTATTGGATGAATTTGTAGCAACCTCGTTAGACTTTTCCCATTCAGGTATGAGGCGCTACTTGATTTCGTTACATTCCAGACTTCTCCTTTTGAAATGTAGTTATTCAATCGACCTTTTCTGACTCACTGACCGCCCACATCTACCGATTTTTTCTCTGTTCCTCCCTGCTTGCTTTGTATCATAATGAGTTCGCTGAGATTTCGTTTCTGGCACGTACTCAATTATAAACTTGAGAATCATTTGAACTTGAAAACCCGTTAAACTGGACAAGGGTCTTTCTGTATCTCCACAAATCCCCGCAAAAGTGCTCACAGACATTATTTATCCATACCATAAACCGATCTACGAGTAATACTATTGTTGCAACGGGTTTAGTGTGTCTAGACATAAAATTCCAATGCATGCTTGAGGCAGGTTTTAGTGTGTCTGAAAACTAGAATTGGGTAAGGGCTTGACAGAAATGCAATTCGACGTCTGTGAGCAGGGCCGAATAGGTTTTACGATTCTAACACAATGACATGACCGTCTCGAATGATCTACAAAATGTATTGATGTGGTAATAGTATCGCTCCACATTTAATGTCAGTAACCTGCTTCAACTGAACATCAAAGTGACCTTGGCGACCTTGATAGTCAAGGTCACACACCAGAAAGCCCGGGATCTTTAATACACATAATTTAACACTGGTCGCATCAATTTTGGAAAGTCACAAGGCATTTGGAAACTCAAGTAAAAATTGATTTTCAACATTCAAGTTTCACATCAGTGTGTAGCTCTTGGTGTAATGAGCACAGTGATATGAAAATTATTGTTCTGCAGTGTTCATAACTTAAGATATCATTAATAATAAATACAAGCAGACCAGTGGTCTTTCCTAACAGCCCGTCAGGCCTAACAACTAGCCCGCAAGTTTTAATTACAGGACCTTCGGTCTAAAGGCACTAGACTACAGGTGTAGAATCCCAGCCCGCGGGCTGATTTACTCAAAAACCATTCAGACCGTCAGCCTAACTTCAGCCCGCGGTCTGGAATTTCTGGTCAAAGAGGTGCAAAAAGCCCAAAACAATGGCATGGAAGGCGTGAATTGATTGATGTTTGCAGACTGTCTGTGCCAATTTCAGCCTGGTGGGGTAAGGATTCAGACCTCACGGACTACATCTCAGCCCGCGGTCTGATCCAAGTGATGTGTAAAACTTCATTCTCAGAGCAGAAAATAAGGAAGGAGAGCATAATCCACACCCATCTGTTAACAGTGTTGTACATTTTTTGCCGCTTTCAACCTCATTCACTCACTCAATCACTCAGCTTCGCATGCTCTTTCCACTACATGTAGACCACAAAAAGAAGAAGAGCTTACAAACACGTTCTGAACCAGCTACGTAGGGGTAGAAAATGAAACAATTTTTTCTCATGAGCATCCTGAATGTCATTGAAGTTCAGTTCAGTTCAGTTGAAACATTGGGAAAATTATGTTACAGACAGTTTTGCCAGACAAAATTCTAGTACTATATAATATGAGCAAGAAGCCTAATACATGCAATAAATGCTAACTTAAACCTGCTTTCGAGCAATGGAGTTAATAAAATCCTCAGTCCATTTCTGTTCAACCATGGTTCAACTAGTTCTCAGGTAATTATTCTGATCAAGGAACAATTGTTATGCGGGATGAAACTAAGTTTAGCTATTGTTCTTGACATGCAAATGCCACTGTCCAATTATCAAGTTGGACTATTGTTGAGTTACACGTCGAATTACAGTACCCCTATCTGGGCAGCTTGACTACTGGGTCACCCAGTAGGAGCCTGAAAAGATGACCGACTATCTTAAAAAATAAAACTAGGATTCTCATCATTAATTTCTTGTTCATAATCTAAATCTAATCTAATCATAATACTACAAACTAGTTGAGGGATAGAAAGATTTGGCCAAGACATGGTTCTCAACGTGTGAACCCAGGCCATCTGACACTGTCATTATATACAATGTCATAAGGTTTCTGATTGGATATTTTTTCGGGCTATTGAGCTACCCAGTGCAAGCTGCAAAGACCATGTCACCCATGTCTGGGTACTAGTAGCCCGACCAGACTCTCTAATTTGATAATTGGACAGGTATGAATGATAACATGCATGGAAATTAATTTTGAAAATTTTCTTCCTGAAGGAAATTTCTGCAGGAAAAACCTACTAAGACATTGTAGATTCCTGCAGATAGAATCCTTCCTAGAAATTTCGGCAGGAATGACTGTATAATAAATATATACAACTGTTAGGCCACACCAATATACATGTAATGTAGTCTCCACCAGACTCCTTTGCAGGCTAAATAAATAGTAGCAATCGGCTAAGGCATGGAGGTAGCTCCATGGCTAAGGGGAACATCATTGGCCAGATGAGTTGGCCGGCCATAGAGACTAAATATAATGTCATTACTTGTTTCTCAGACTCATTCACTTGAAGAAGAATCCTGTTCTATAAAATTACAACATTACATCAATATTCTCTCAAGGTCACCTTAGTAATTGATCAATGATCATCTGATTTTTTGTATGTCATGACAATTCATGCAGTCTGATAACTCAATGAATGCTTTTGCTTCGGAAGCAAAAGCATCCCATTTCTCCAGTTGTAAACACGTCTAACATTGATCAGATTCTGACTGGAGACTAACTTCAAGTTGTTGCTTGGAAGTTAGAACTTGTTAATTTTATCATAATCACCTCCCCTCCCCTTTTGTCACCCATTTTTAAAGAAACTGTGTTCTTTGTGTCTAGGGGATAACAAGCCTTTACAATGTAATTCAATTAGGCTTATTGAGGGATGTCTATTATCACTCTATGGTGACATTTCCTTGGGCAAATGTTGGCCCTCCAGGAGCCAAGGAGCTAGCCTGGCAGCAGTCTGGTACCCATGTAACAGTGGGGGGGTTATAGGCGCTACAGCTCGCCCCTGTTTCTTACACCCAGGCTACCTGGTCTGCTATCATACATGTACATCCTGCGCTGTACAAGCATTTTACGTTCTGTTCCTAAATTTTTGGGAAATATCCAAACTGAATGAACAGCTCTTTTCATTATATATATAACCTATTTGAGATGTTTCACAAATATTGTAACAATTAGAAAATTTTCTACTTTTTTAAAATCATACTTTGAAATTATCTAGAAACATTGTGTTTTTTTTCGAAATGGTTACAATTTGTAATGTGGAATATAGCAATATAGAATTGACTCTAGGCCTTGGGCAAGCACTTCCAAATTAAATTGTAATTTAGACTTATTACAAATCCTGTAAAGATTCTCATCATTAATTTTTGTTCATAATCTAAATCTAATCTAATCATGACACTACAAACTAGTTGTGGGATAGAAAGATTTGGCCAAGACATGGTTCTCAGCGTGTGAACCCAGGCCATCTGACACTGTCAT
>NW_017804465.1:1040667-1082566 GCF_001625305.1 Branchiostoma belcheri
CTCATTAATTCAGTGGTTTTCATGGGGTGTTCATGAGGCTAATTGGATGCGGTCTGGATGCGGGCTGGCTAACTCAGGCCGCGGGCTAAAGTTTAGGACTGCCTGGCTAAGCTGCTGGGCATGACGGTGTGTGTTCTAGACCGCCAGGCTTGCAATTTTTAAAGTCAAATATCTTGATAAATTTGTACATTCTGACCATAAAAAAAGCAACCTGGTACTGAAGATAGCATGATCTTTCCAATGGCATGCAAAAGTTCACTGTACATCCAGGAATAACAAAGTTGAAAATCAGGGGTTTCAACATAGGTGTCTCAAAATTCGGAAAGTGACATTCCAAAATTGAGGTGACCAGTGTTATTTGTATTGCCTTCAGCCATGTGGGCACTGGTGCTACGTAGGGTGGATCATTTTTCCATAAAGTCAGCTTTACCAGGATTTACGTTAGTTACACTGGTCATAAAACTGCATGGCTTCTGGCAATGGTGCACCGAAAATAGTCTCTTGTTCGTTACATTTTACTCCTCAAATTACGTACTGCCGTATGCGTGCGCGACTCGGAACTAAGAGTCCCGGGTTCTATTCCTGACATGCCACCGATCTTGTGCCCTTGGGAAAGGGTAAATGAGTATTTTCCTGTCATGTATGTGTCCCATGTGTTGGTGGAGGCATTAATATAAGTTCATAAAGCTTGAGTGTGCCGTCACCACGTCTGGTGATTACATGTTGGAATAAAAATAAATGCGTATCTGAAGCTAACGTGAACAACCATAATTCAGACTGGTATCCCATGATGTGGCTGTGGCAATGTATATTTGAAAAAAGACAAACATAAAACAGTTCCATTATTAACCTTCAATTTAAAGTTACAACGAACACGAAGACAGACTAGAAGCAAATGAATTGTTCAATGTATTTTAAGGAGGGCAACATCAGCAATCTTGCACCACACAGTAACTAATAGGATAGATTAATTACTGCATCTTTGCAATCAATACCTGGCCATTATAAGACCTCAAGTATTGCATCCACAGACGATAACTATTTAACGTTTTTCCTGTAAAAATCGGTGGCGATTGGATTATTTATGAAGCAATTATAGACCTAATATCCAGTGATCAGTTATAAGATATTAAAACTGTGTCGAGGGATAACCAAGGTTGATCTCAATTAGTTTTCAGGCTTATTTTGTGGTTTCATCAATACATTCTTTTATGAAGTGATACTTGATTTATATAAAGAGGTCAGTCACCATATGTCGTGATTGTAATTACAAGTTGTTCAGAGTGCCCTTAGTTTTTCTTAAGGTTTTATTTTGTAAGTTGCAAATATGATCTTTTATAGAATTATTAGACCTGGTATTCATCGCTTTGTAGTTATATTTTGCAAATGTGTAGGGCGTAGCTAAGGCATTGTGCATTCTCTAAAGCTTTCTGCTTTTGTAATTTCGGTCTTTTTGAAGTGATACATGATTCATCAACCGGTGTCCAGCCATCAAATGTTATAAATGTGTCAAGTGGTAACCCAGATTGAACGTAATTCGTCTTAAGGTTCATTTTTTTTATTACCAAAGATGAGATATTTATGAAGTGGTATCAAGATTTAATACCAGTGACCAGTCATTATATGCTGTATATATGTCAACAGCCAGCCCATAATTACCTTAATGCTTCTTGAGATTCATGTTGAGACTTATAAAGTTATTCTCAAGACTTTAGTGTCCACCAGTTAGCTACCAGTTGCTATAAATGCGACAACGGGCAATACTATAGGTACTTTATGTTCACGGTAGCAAAATTTCACGGAACTATATTTTCACTGTGGCGACAGGTTCAGGAAAAGGAAAGTCCATGAATTATTTGTTAAATGTAATCATAAGTTCACGGTACAGAAGAAATAGTGAAAACAGTGAACATAAAAGTAGCAAAAAAGTATCGAGAAAAAGATCAGGAATAACAGTATGAAATGATAAGTTTACGGTTCAGAAGCAACAGTGAAAACAGTGAATATAAAAGTATCGTGAAAAAAATCAGGAATAACAGTATGAAATGTCCTAAATTCTACTTATTTCACGGTTATTCGTTTCGATCGCGGCTTGATTGATGGTTTCAGGACGTCCTGCGAAGCAGATCTCCAATTACCTCCCCCAGACGCCTGGATGTTGTAAGCAGAACGCAGCGGACCGTTTTCAAATGTCAGCTTCATAATGTTCCATTAGCTCGGAGTGCTTGGCAGACCCTCGCTGTCAACTCTCATCAACGTTTGGGACTCTCGGACCGATCGGGACACCCTCAGCGGAGACCGCTGCAGGATGTATACATAAACAACTTCTGCAATTAAATGTGCAACAAGTCGTTCGGTGTGATATAGCTAGCTGCCGCCGCGCCGCGTACCTGCGAAGCTGGTGTGTTACGCCAAAGGGCGGTTATACCGGCTATACTGATACAGATACAAATACAAATACAGACAAACACTCCATTGAGGACGCTGCTGGATTTCGTGACGAAGTGGTCACACATTCGTCTTCAACTTTCCTACAATTTTGGTACTAGTTTTGACTAGTTTTTAGCCTTTTTTTTAATCGCGCTTTCCTTGTTTGTACTGCCAGGTATCTCTTTTTTTGACGTAAAAGCCCTTGCTGTCAACTCTCATAAACGTTCGCGACTCTTGTACCGATCGGGACACATTCTGCTGAGGCCGTTGCAGGATTCTGTGACGAGTTGGTCACACATTCGTCGTCAACTTTCCTACAATTTGATACTAGTTTTGGCTTGTTTTTAGAATTGGTATCCTTTTTTTAACGTACAAGCCCTTTCTGTCAACTCTCATGAACGCCGGCGAATCTCGGACCGCTAAGGACACCCTCAACTGAGACCGCTGCAGAATTTCCTGACGAATATGACACACATTCGTCGTCAACTTTCCTACAATTTTAATACTTGTTTTTAGACTTTTCTTCGCGCTTTCCTTGTTTGTACTGGTATCCTTTTAGACGTAAAATCCCTTGCTGTCAACTCTCATGACCGTTCGCGAATCTCAGACCGCTAGGGACACCCTCAACTGAGGCCGTTGCAGGATTTCGCGACGAATTTGACACATTCGTCGTCAACTTTCCCACAATTTTGATACTAGTTTAGGCTTGTTTGTAGACTTTTCTATCGCGCTTTTTTGTTTGTACTGATACCCTTTTTTTACGTAAAAGCCCTCGCTATCAACTCTCATCAACGCTGGCGACACCCTCAACTGAGGCCGTTGCAGGAATTCGTGACAAATTGGTCACACATTCCTTGAAGACTTTACCACAAATTTGATACTCTCCAAGGAGAGAGTTGTGCTTTGTCTTTGTTTTGGGCGTATTTTCATGCTTTTTTCTGGGCTTTTTTTTTTAAAGATGCCAGTACAAGAAAGAAAAGAATAAAAACACGTCAAAACAAAGCCAAAGCCCAAACCTTTACTTGGAGAGTGCGATTTTGATGCTGTAGGATTTCAAAGTAGGGTGTGTGACAGAACCAACCGCTCAAAAGGATTTAAAGACAGCATTTTCCATAACAGCGGTTATAAAATATATTTCTAAATCTCAGCTGCCCTCTTGGTAGTGTAGTCTTCCACACTCGAAGGTAGCTGCCAGTGTCCACATCCAAAAAACTTAAGACGCACAGTCACCCAGACTAAGCTCTCCATGCTTTTCCTTAGACTACTATTTTGAACTGTAGACCTGGTATTGTTGTTATTTCTAACTCCTTTGCCCTCACTTGTTATTTGCCCTGTCTGCTCAACCAAGCGTCGCCTGAAGCTTACATCACAACCATCCATCCACCCATTACAGTCAAGCGATGTACGCCACAGAAATCCATCACGTCAATTAATAATGGTACGTAAGGCAATTACTAACGAACACCTTCTGGGAGGGCCTGTTTTATTCATGGGCGGATATGGCTTACGTCAAGGTGCACTTAAACTTTGTCCGGACGTCAGAAAGGGATGTGGACAGGCGAGGGACTGGGGTTTCCCTGAATTGCGGAAGCTTCCGTCTGGCTAAATGTTGTTACTTCGGAAGTATTGGTTTGGGTGGTGCTGGTTTAGGAGACGTTTTAAGGTAGGACTGTATCAAAAAGTACTTTCTCGTCAGGAAGGGATGTGACCAGGCGAGGAAGTTTTTTTTCTGTCGTCTCTTAAAAGGTTATTGCTTCCGGGATGGAAGTATTGTTATGGGTGGTGCTGGTTTTAAGGTAGTTATTTGCATCCACAGTTAGTATGCATGGTTACTACTCATTATGGTTTCCGTACAAGAGAGCATGTTTACTTCATGTATAGTTTGGAGGGATCGGTCGGTCACTAGGCCTTAGATCTTGATATATTTGCCATATTTTCAGTAGACACCCAATAGCAGCGGCGCCTGCATAGATGCGAGTGATTGTATGATTCGGGCATCAATTGACTTGACTTGACTTGATAAATACTATATACCCATTGAAGTGAAAATACGGGCGTCAAAATGGCAGCCAGCAGCTATTGTAGCTTCCTGGTTCATTGGCATGGAAAGTGAGTGAAAACGCCCTTTATCGACTTCTGTCTGGTTCGTGTTTTAATCCCGGCCATGTTAGTGTCTAAAAGCAGGGTTTAATCACTACACTCGGACCATAGCTCTCTTAAGATCCGTGATTATACGACCGTATCGTGGTTTATATCTAACCGTAAAACACGTCGATTGCAAAGTCCTTTTGCGTAAGTGACAGACCTCCCTTACAAGTCACAGTCGCTTCTCTTCCATCAGTTATATACATACTCGGATTCTTTTCATGTACTGTAAGAGTGTGACATGTTGGAGAGATTAAAAAGACCAATGTACGTATTTGCTAGCCAAGTTAGATCCTGTCTACGCAAGCGGTTGACATACGATGACCAAGAGCCACGTCGAGTGTGAAGAGAGTTTGTATAAGTTACAGATCTTCTTTACAAGTCACAGTCACTCCTGTTACATATTTTATACGACTACTCGGATCCTTTCTAAGCAAGCCGCTGACATACCCTGACCAAGAGAGTTTGTATAAGTTGTAGACCTTCTTTCAAGTCACAGGCACTTCAGTTACATCGTATATATGGATTATACTACACGGTTAGGGCATGTTGAAGGGATTAAAAGGACCGTTGTACGCACTTACTAACCAAGTTCGATCCCGTCTACGCAAGCGGCTGACATACCCTGACCAAGATAGTGTATATAAGATACAGACCTTCTTTACAAGTCACAGTGATATTACGTATACATGAATTATTTGCAATATTGCAAAGTACTGCAAGATTGGGACTTGTTGAAGGGATTATTAGAAGCACCGATGTACGTACTAGCCAACCAAGTTCGATCCCAGCTACGCAAGCTGCTGACATACCCTGACACAACCTGACCAGGGCAAGGTCGTTACGCAAACCATCGATCCCCCAAAGCGGAAGAGGTCAAACGAGCCTTGATTGAGTTTATATGTACGGTTCTAAAGCCTTTATAGCTGTGCGGGATGCTGGCAACAAGGCGTGAAATGGTTGTGCAGAACTTATTATCCGGTAAGACGTCTGCGGACTTCACATGGGGTTAGAAATTGGGGGGAGTAAATTGACTCATAAATCATGGTGCGTATGTGGTAAGCAGCATGTTCCGTGGGTTACCCTGATGCTATAAAAATCAACAAGTAGTGACTTTTATGAAATAAAAGTTTGAACTGCAATTTCCAACACAAGAAATTGGACTCACCAAGATGTTCGACTGTGCAACTCCAGTCTTTGTCAAGGCATGAGCAATCCAACGTGACTACGTGAGCAGTGGATCATAGATTGAAGAAAGTCTGTGGCGCCCCCGTCTCTGTTGATGGAGATGCCATGTACTTGATAACATGTAACAAAAAGAAACTGGATTTTTTTTTTTTACTTGTGACAATTGGTAGCAATGTAACGTCATATTTTTAGATTTTTAAGAATATTATAATACTACCCTCTAAAATCGCAACAGCTTTTCATACAGAATGACGATAGTTTATTCTGCACCCTTAGGGAGCGTGGTATCAGTACATAGATCTTACTGCATCGGATTCTTTTAATGATAGATTACGTTTCGCGAAGCATTGGCATTAAATCTTGGGTAATAAAAGGCACAGCGTGACATAAATTATCTGTAAGCAGGCGGCTGCACCTTATCTATCCGTAACACGTTTTCTTACAGAACGCTTGGCTGGAGACAGAACTCCGTATGAGTGATCGCTAGCTTTATTTAACCGACTTAAGTGGCTGTTCAGTTCAATGTTAAGTCGTATACTCCATAGCCTCCTTCGCAGACTTGTTGGGCGTCGGCGTTTTAATTTTCTGTGTAATATTCGCGAGTAATATTCGACGGAGGGACGATTTTGCTGCCGTGGAGCGCGAAACCTTCCCTTCACGGCAAAAACTCCCTCGGCAGCAAAATCGTCCCTCCGCGGCATATTACTCGCGTCGCTCACAGAAAATAAAACGCCGACACCCAACAAGTCTGCGAAGGGTGGCGAAGGAGGCTATATACGCCACACGTACAGCGCTTTCCATTGAGGATGCAGCCATCAAGAGACATATTATTACCACTGGTAGTTCAAACGTTCGGTAGTTAAAACGAATTTTGTAGATATCTAAATGTATTTTGCATTTTTTTGTGTGTTTTGCTGTCTTCTGGATCTTACTTTTGCAAATGAAATATATCAAATTTACATATTCATAGACAATACAAACCCAGCCAGTCGGCAGAACGTACTGCGCCTGCGCCAAACCCGCCCGTAATGTACTGTGCAAAGCATTTTGAAAGAGCGTCTCATATCAGGTTGTATTCACGCATATAAGTTTAACGCTCCGTCTGTAGTTTCCAAATATTATGTTGGAAAATACATCTTCCGCAACAGGCAAATTCCTGATGCAACGTTGACCAAACATCCAACGAAAATCGTGAAAATTATGCATAGGGGTTTTGCGCAGGAGCATTACGTTGTGTCGACATGCTTACCTTTATGACTCACGTCACCTATGTGATCTTTAACTTTCACGTGACGACCTCTACTGCGCAGAAGAAAGATGGCGGATGCCATTTGGATTCTTCTGCGCAATCTGAACTTTTAGTCGTGCGTGACATTCCTTTATATTCAATGTCTACAGACCCATTGCCTAAAAAAAGGCAATTGTCCTTCGCCTTACAATCTTTGCACTATAAAGTTTTATTTGCTTTGAAGTTGTCCTCCTTGGGCCAATGAATGATAACGTCTTGACGCATCATTTACTTTATCTTTAGTTTCCAGCAAGAAGCTTCCTTAGCTCTATAACCCCTGAAATAATAAATCAAGGAACTACTACTATTAAACAAACTATAAAAGAACTTGATGGCGTAAATATTTGCTAACGAAGGCTTGCTCTGTTTTATTGTTAAGTTAGTTACGGTAGTGTCGTGATCGCTTTTAATACAGCCAAAATATACAATTTGCCGTAAAAGGCTATAGGGTTTTACTAGTCTGCCTCTATCCAATGCGTGAAATTGGATCGGGTCTTTACTACATTTGAGACCTCCTGCGTATACTTTTATCTTAAAAAGTGTTAGAGTTTGCAGAGTAGTCTAACTTAAGAATGGAAGTGGGGTCGTGTGGCGTAGCGGCAGAGTGCGCGACTCGGAAATAAGAGTCCCGGGTTCGAGTCCTGACATGCCACCGATCTTGTGCCCTTGGGAATTAACTTAACACGACTTTCCTCACTTAGCTCAGGTGTAAATGAGTATTGTCCTGTCATGTATTTGTCCCCTGTGTTGGTGGCGGCATTAATATAAGTTGAAAAAACCACGTCTGGTGATTACATGTTGAAATAATAATAAAAAAAAAGTTAGACGACTTTAAATTTAAATGAGTTACAGGATGGGCAGACCGCAGTTGGGGATCACCAGTTATATTGGACTATTATGATTCTTGCACATAGTTTCGTTGAAGAGATTCATCAGTCACGTATAGTACAAGTTCAGTAAGATAATTCTTTCAATCAGTGACTATTAAATCCTAAGGTACATACCTCCGAATTTTCGACGACTAGTCAGTTCGTCTTGGTCACGGAATGATCCTAGTCTCGCAAGAGAACGCGAGACTAGGACGAGACTTGCGTGGATCTTCTGCCCCCCTCTGCCTCCTTGCGGAGGTATGTACCTTAGGATTTAATCGTCACTGATTGAAAGAATTATCTTACTGAACTTGCACATAGTTTGAATTTGAGCAGGAGGCGAGCTAAAACGGTCTCTTAGTCACTGACGAAATGTAGTAGATGCTACCTGAAACGTCTATCCGTTTCCAAAATCATACCCAGTTGCTTGAGTAACTGCTTTTTGGCGTATCTTATTACCTGGATGTCTAACCTTCACCGGCGAATGAAGGTATACCAGAGTTATCAACCAAGGATTGAGATGTTCAAGAATTCATTCTTTCCTAGAACTATCGCAGAGTGGAACTCACTGTCACCAAGTACAGTAGGGGCATTGTCAATAGATAGCTTTAAACAGTGTCTAGAGCTAGAAGCTCAAGGGTTAGGTGTAACAAGTCGATTGGTGTAATATAGCCAGCTGCCGCCGCGCCGCGTGCCTGCGAAGCTGGTGTGTTACGCCGAAAGGCGGTTATACCGGCTATACAGATACAGATACAGAAGGTTTGGGTTACCGTTAGTGTTACCACCCGAACAGCCTCCCTTATTCACTCCACGTGAGGTCTCTTATCCTCCCCATGAATAATTAATCTATTCAAAGGCAGGCGCGGCTGTGCGGGCTTAAGGAGCGTCGTGAGGGCGAGCGGGGACTCCTACAGGCGGCAGCAGGTGCAGGAAGCTGCGGGGCGGCGGGAGAGCTCAGGCAGCGACAGCTGGTGGAGAAAATAGAACAACGACGTTCCGGAGCCTCTGAAAGACCGAGGTTTTGGAGTCCGTCCAAGAAAGAGCATTTTCGACAGTGTGCTGCAACTCACGGGTAAGTTTGTACCTTATCATTATAGCTTACAAGGGCGTATACCCCATTGCAAAGAGAATGGTTCCCTGCATCCTTTGAAGGACTGAGGTTTTGGATTCCGTCCCAGAAAGAGCATTTTCGACAGCGAGCGACAACTCATTGGTGAGTTTGTATCTTATCATTATACCTTGCAAGGGGATATACATCAAGTGCCCATGGTTAGCAAAAAGAATGATTTCCTGAAGCCTTTGAAGGACTGAGCTTTTGGAGTCCTTCCCAGAAAGAGTATTTTTGATAGCGGACTGCAGATCTGTACCTTATCATTATAACTTGCAAAGTTGTACCTCATCATTATAGCTTTATATAGCATTATAGCAAGGTGGGACACGCCAGGTGCTCATAGTCAGCAAAAATCGACCAACTTTTCTGCCATATTTTTTCAGTATTTGAAAGCAAATCGATGTATATAAAGCTTTGCTTGATCCCCGGTATACTTTGCCTTTAAAGTAAGTTGTAACTTTGGAAGCGTTTCTGTATTCTAACTATGTAATGCCAGCCAGAACGGCACACACACACAACCTTTGCACCAGCGGTAACAATCTGCAGCGAAAGTCGAGATGAGCTATTGCAGAAATTCATCGTTTTGACGTGTGATATTCTGTAATAAGAAGGTCGAAACCCATCCAGACGCTTCCTATCATAAGGTTACACGCTTCGTTCTGGTAGTTGCCAGGTTCGGTAACCTTCGAAAACACTTTTGCCTCTTTAACGGGAAAATTGTTCCATTCAAGACGTCTGCTCGGCGCCACGTCCCCATCTTCTTACCAAATTACGATTGAAAGTGTCCCGTTACGCCTCCCAAGACATCCGTCACCTCCGCGAGGGCGCCTCCACCGCCACTTCAAGCAGTTCGGTTTCTCGTAGATACCCTTAATGTCGCGAGTGTGACATTCAGACTCTGAATAAATGACTGTTTGCCTGATATTTACGGCCAATTAGGAGTCTGCACATGGGCTATAAATTACCATAGACCGCTGGAAATCCCGGTGAACTTGGGTCGATTGCCGCTCGAATCTGCTCATTCAATTTTCAATTGATTCAGGGTCAGACCAAGGTGTACTTTTATTACAATTCTGCGGTCTATGGAGAAAAGTGGAGAACATTAAAGGTTGTTACTGGAGAGATTTTTCTCATAACTGGAGCAATGTGATAGAATATAATGGGGTAATATAGTCGTAAAAGAACAAGCTAGTACACAGAAAACATTGCTTTACACCAGAATCGATGATGATACATTGTGTTTTGCAGCTCAGTGTAGTTGTTACAACAACTTCTTGAAGCAACTTCTTCCTGCAATCAGCCTTCTAGTGCTTTTTTTTCATCAGGCTTCTATGTCGAATAATATTAGGAAGGCGTACGATCATCGCACGGTCGCAAGTAATGGGAATTTATGGGATAGACAGGCAAATGTTGAAAGTCAACTGCCTAACATCCTTGTCGGCGGTTGTTAGTGACAAAGCCTTCTTCAAAATCCTTTCTAAGTCCTGTGTTCTACAGTTAGTTGTAGTTGTTAAAGCTTCTTGAAACTCCTTCCTGTATTCTATCTTCTAGTCTTTTTTTTAGTCAGGCTGCTAGGTCGTAAAATAGGAATGCGTGGTTTAGCGTGGTACAATCGCCACACGAATGGACGAATCATGGACACTCTTGGGATAGTCAGGTGTACGTTGAAAGTCAACTGCTTTACATCCCTGTCGGCGATCGTTCGTGATAGAGCCTGCTTGGAAATTCATTTAAGACTTACGATAGCCTACGGTCATTGATCTGACTGTGGCGTCACAAAGCTTTACTAATTCTTACCATCCATTTTAAAACGTATTGTTACATACAGCATCGCCATTGCTTTATGTTTCATAGTCAAGTCAAGTTTATTGCGCAACAATTTCACCAGATACAATGTATGGCAAATGGCACTTAATAACTATAAACTATTTCTACTAGTTTACTAATCTATTATATAGTAACTTCAATACATGTATACGTTATAATATTACATTTCATACATTCCTGGCGACCACATCTTTGAACTCCAAGGAAACTTATTCTCCGCCCTCTCACTTCATAGCCATACATACAAACCTAGCAGTAACTAGCGCCGCCCAAAATAATACTTCCCTCCGGTAAGTAATAACACTTAAGTCAGAGGGGAACAAGGCGCAATATATTACCACGTATAAAAGGCGCTTCAGGCGACGTTGCCGCACTGCAGTAGTATAAGTTTGATCCTGAGCCATACATACAAACCTAGCAAAATTAACGCCACCCAAAAAAATACTTCCCTACGGTAAGTAATAACACTTAAATACAGAAGGGAACAAGGCGCAATATATTACCATATATAAAAGGTGTTACGGGCGCGATTGCCGCACTGCAGTGGTATAAGATTGATCCAAAGGAAAAGCCATATAAACCGTGTAGGACACCGTTCGATCGTGCATAATTGTTGTGCAATGACACGCGACGTGCGGAGATTGCGTCTGTTAAACTTGTTCTATTTTTAGCACCTGAACGTGCTGCTAGGACCAGTCACCACAGTAAGGTGATAACACCATGGTACATGTTGTATTGGATGGAAAGCTGGAAGGTCAAATGCTGGGGTCCGCTTTCCACAGGCTGAATTCTATTAAGCAGCCAAAATTGGATTTTGTGTAACCTATGGCTCATATTATAGATGTATGTAGTTACATTAGACAGATCTTTAGACCAGACATTTTTTTAGATTACCGTATCTGCTATTTTGTTGAGTCGCTTTTTATATAATTTTTACCACATTTATTATTATAGACCTGACAGGTCGTGCTCGTAATAATATAATATATACAGCATTTTCAGTGACACGTATCTTGAGAATAACGATTTTCAATATAAATTGATAACCGAACATGTGGAAAATGTTTACTACAACCTTATCGTGATTGATCCGGTAAATTATTTCACAGTGATCACGATAGTACCAATGACGATAATGATTACTACAGTATAAGGATAATGATGAAACTTGACTCTGATATTATCAGATGTTGGTGTCTGTGGCAGCTCTTCATAAATCAGCATTTCGAACACCGTTCGGGCATTATGAGTTTACGCGGATCCCTTTTGGAATGAAAGTAGTCCCGCATATTTCCATAAGCATGATGGATAATATCATAAGGGGGAGGAGGGTAGAAGAATTTGCCCGAGCATCCATCCATATGCTACCAAATATAACATTTACAGTAATGTAAAGATAGATTGAGCTCTCTAAATTAAAAGTATAAAAGTAGCCCCGCGTGCTTCCATAATAATGATGGATAATATCGTAAGGGGGTAGGAGCAGACGGATTCTCCCGCGCATTTCATTCCCATCCTACCAAATATGACATTTAGATTTACAGTAATGTGAAGATAGATCTAGCTCTCTACATTGATCGGATTCTGTCAAACATCGACCTTTCCGTGACAGATATGAAGTAAAATATAGACCGATCCTGACTGCCCAATGGAGTTAGAAGTCCAACCAAGTGACAGTTGGCGCTATATATGCATCAACAAGAGAGTACCCACATTCTCTTTTAATTCAATATTTTTACCGTGTCTACATTTTGACAGAGGTAGACAGAGTTGGCTATAGAATCTGTCTATTGTGTAAGGTACCCGGGGTATCAGAGGGCGGTAGAGTTGTGATCAATCAAGTACACATAGAGAGGATCCTAGTATCATTACAGAAGGGTAGTAAAACCTGATGGTGTCCTGACCTGGGCAGGTAACGTAACACGTTCAGAATATATAATGGCTTGCCTTGGCCCTACTATACATGGATGTGGACGTGTCGTTTTGGTATGGATCTTACCTATAGCAGAGTGGAACTCGCTGTTACCAAGTACAGTAGGGGCATTATCATTAGATGGATTTAAACAGTGTTTAGAACTAGATGTGCTAAGGTTAGGTGTAACAAGTCGTTCGGTGTAATGTAGCCAGCTGCCGCTGCGCCGCGTGCCTGCGAAGCTGGTATGTTACGCCGATTTACGGTTATACCGGCTATACAGATACAGAAGCTGGTGTGTTGCGCCGATGGGTTGTTATACCGGCTATACAGATACAGATACGCGTACATGGAAGCATTCCACTGCACTACAAGCTCCAGCGACACAGAATTGAAACAGATATCGATCGTTGACTGTTTCCATGTTTTCTAGTCTTCCGTTTACGGAGACAAATGTAGGATAGACTTCTATCGATGCTGTAACAGTGGCTGGGGCTATCTATCTTCACTAAGACAGTCACAAACAGAGTGATCTGACAAAGTGTGTGTGATAGTCATTGTGCGATGGCGCCGAACCGTCTGCGTCACAGGTCCTAATCAGTTTGGAGTTTAGTCCATATATCTTTATCCGTATCGCTGTGGATGGGTGGTCTTTTAAGGACAACACAGCGGTGTCTTGACATGGAAACGTCACATACTTTGAGCCCTGAATGAGTTAACTCTATCGCGGAATAGTCGCTATGGTTCAGGCTTACCATTATAAAATATCACACCGCAGCCTGTAAAACCAATAAGCTACTGGAGATCTCCCAAATAATTTTCTTTTTAATCTTTTAAATACTGAAGAACAGAACTTTAGCAGACATAGATTTTAGATGTTAGGTATCATTAACTTTGCTAAAGATGTAACTTCAAATCCCATACTTTTGCCGGTTATCCTGAGACTTCCACTATGTGCTATATTGGAATAATCTACTGACGATCCTTAAGTAATCTAAACACATTAGAATTGAGTTGGGATAATTCTCCATATGTCGGTAAGACAAACATCTTGACATTTTACGTTGCTATCTATAGTCTGTTGACTAGATTTATCAAGCTTTACATCGTTGGGATTTATTGAAAGAGATTAGAACAGAGGGCAGAGTAAAACGCAATTCTGTTGGCATACGCCCAGCCAATTAACCTCACAGGGGCACCTTGTTACCAATACTGCCGCACCCATATGTTTACAGAATACAAACAGGACTTAGAGTGAATCATTATGGGAGCTCATGCCTCGCGATGCCCACCTAAATCAGCCTGAGACGCGGACCGTACACACATACATTAGCGGCCTGTCAGCCAAGCTCTATGTCATCACATACAACTCTCCAGTTCTCTCTATCTAACATTGCATTTCCTAAGTATTCAAGTTCTATACCTTTGTCTCTCGTTAAGGTATCGGTAAAAGTCAGACTTCTATAGTGTACTCAAACTCTTGGCTTCCAGAGAACAAACCATTATGGTCTAAAAAGGAGGTAGGGAATTTTCCAGACCAGCCTCGTAACACCTGCTTCTCCTATTGGGTCAGTTATTCCTCACTACTTGTGAGAAATTGGGCTGGTCTCAATCATGATTTTTCTGAAGGGAGAAGAGTTGCTGTTACAGTTCTATACCTCTAGCTCTATGCCTAGAAGAGGCCAAAAATAATTGGCCTTGCATTGGGCAACACCGTTAAAAAAAGAGACGATTTCCTACTTAGCTTCATAACAACGCGCACCATATTCCACCACCACCTGGCCTGCCCCTCATCCGTTTTCTCCCGAGTGAATCCCGTCCTCCAATTTACCTGCCATTGCGATGTAAAATTCATACGGTGACATATGGGTTAGCCTTGCAGACACTTATAGCAGTTAATCCTGCCGATCGATTCTGCGTTGGATAAATGTATACGTGGTGTGTTTTATAGAGCTGCGAAGGGGTGTGGTTGTCTCGCGAACTGTGGACCACCAAAACAAAACTTAGACAAACTATTAATTAAGAAAAATAACAGTTAAGGCATACTGGCAAAAATGTAACAGTTTTGATTCAACAGTTGAGGCGTACTGGTAAAAGAAATTCGCATAGAATGATGTAATAGATTGTTAAGCCATCTTATATGTTGCTGTGATGTTTTTGTCTTGTCTTGTCTTGTCTTGTCTTGTCAGGAGAGCAAGCCCTTTGGCTTTGTATTAGCCGCAAGTTAGTTCGACTGCCCTGGCTAAAAGGGTTGAACACCAATAAAATATATCTTTTAAGTATCTGACATGGGAAATATATTTTCTTGAACACACGTTCAGCATAACTATTTCAAACAGTGCTGGCGAATCAGTAACAGGCATATGATTCTTGGCCAATCCACCCTATTACCACTACTGGCTGCAAGACTAAAGATTTGATAGAGAAAGCAAATTACAGATAAACATGTATTCCTTTTTTATTCAATAGTTGTGTATCCTTGTTTTTTTCAACCATACTTTAAGACCATGCACCACGCCCCACAATCAAAGTGTACATACATGTAAATTTAATTATGGTCGCCGTATGGTGGCCCAGGGATCGCCTTCTACTACAAAACGGGTATAACGACGATGGAGGACGACAGAAATCGCCTCCTGCGAGTTAACGAATGGGAAATGTTCCTGTACGGACGCCGTTATATGTCCCTCCGTCAGAAGTAACAAAGTATAATGGCCCATTCCGCTCGATAGTCATTAATCACAGTGACTTAATTGCTGCAAAATTGCTGCGGTGTGCATAATGCAGTTTGGGTATAATAGAAGACTGCAGGATTTTCCCGATAAAGGTTGCGGGGGGAGAGGCTTAAATGGAGGCACTTACATGGACTTAAGTGGTCTGAGGTCGGCACGGAATCCCCTGACTTATAGCGGCGTGTGGACGGAATGGTTCCTCGGTCTTATCTTCTGTTCAGAAGTTGAGGGGTAGTTGACCTCCGCATTACAAGTGCGTTTGGAACTTTAGATAGAGATTTTAAGAGTTCAGATTACAGGGAGATGTCCTTGTGATATGGCCGTCATTGAGTCATTATAAACCCCGCAAAGACTATCCATATATCTTTTTTTTTTCCTTTTTGTCAATAGTGTTTGTCAGTGGCCCCTTTCACAATGAATAGGCATAAGTGACCAAAAGATAGAACTTCAATTGAATAGTGTTGATAAAGAAGCGTATGTGTCTAACTTCTATGTGTTTGGTTAAATTCTTAAATCATAATTTTATTTAATTCAGGCTTAAGTCCTCACGAAACCTTTCTGTAGACTATGTTTTATAATGGTAAGTCTTCAAATACCAATCATAGTAATCCTCTTATCTCCCCCAAAGCTAAGAGGAACTCTATCCTGAAAACCCTTTGTCTAAGGTTATACACTAATTTGAGACCGGTTAGTGACCATTCAGCGACCGTACGGCTTTATAATAGGAACATTATCGATTCCTTGACTATAAAAGTGAAATCTAAAACACAACAAATCTAATGTCTCTCAAATTACTTCGTCAAAAAATTCGTTCTAACTACTGCAAAGTATTAAGATTTATGGTGGCACAGAAGTCCTTGAACGGTTGCTGCCCCTTTGGAAATGAGCTAGGTATATGATAAGTGGATTAAAACACTAATACCCGTAATCCTTGGTAGTCTTTGTGGGCTTACAACTATTGAGACAGAGCATGTCTGAAAGCCTGGGTTTTGAATTATTTACCTCCTCCTATCAGCTCTGTGCAGGTAAGCGTAAGCGTGGGGCAGAAGAAATGGATCTTCAGTGATACCGCTGACCCCGAGGCCACCTTTTATGTTCCCCCTCCAGTCCAGTAAAGCACTTATCATTATCCTCCTCTTCCCTGCACTCACCTTTCACCGACTCACCGGTGTATGGAAGGAAATTTATTTGACAACGAGTTCCTGATTCGGCACGATAGTAAGTGAACGATTCAGCGTCAATTTTGAAGAAATCAAGACTGCCCTCTCTAAGTACCTAATGCTGAGGTCACATTTCGAAACCCAGCCGTGCAGTCTTATGGAACGAAAGGCACGATATAAAAGACAAGGAAACACAGAAAGGTTTTCGATAATAATCATGGGCACTATTTCTGCATATTCTTGGTATGAGTTGTTAGTATTCCGTTCATACAAACAGCCCGACCGGGCCCCGGTTTGGAAATGTGACCTAGGCATTACTAGGCAGCAGCTGTAATAGAATAATAGTGCTCTGAACTTGGTTTTCCTTTAATGCTTGCGATCATAATGATCATTCTGGCATACTCTTCACCTGAGCGAATTCGTGTCAAGTGCCTTTTTCAACGGCACGAGGTTGGTGACATGGCAGGACTCGAGCCCTGGACCTCTTGGTTCTGAGCTAAATGCTCTGCCGTTACGCCAAAACCAGGCAGCAGCTTCAACAGAATACTAGTACCCTAAACTTCGAATCACCGTACTTACCGAAGCCACACGGACTTACGGTTGCAAGTTCACGATTTTTGGCTTCTTTCCTAAAAGAACGTAAAGGAAACGCCAATACTGACACGCATGAGAAATCAATGTGTTGATGAGGGACCTTCGTAAAACCTTCAAAGAACTGGAGAATAAATTGTAAGCGTCATAAATCTGGCAAAAAGCGAGTGCTAAAATCGTAAAATGTCACTTCGCACACTCTGTTTATTAGATTTGGGATCTCCGCAGCACCGTAGCTGTACGTTATAGCTTATATGAGTTCAAGTAAAATTGAACCAATGGAGCATCGTAAATCGTAATGTCGAGGAATGAAATCTTATGTTTTCCTTTCCTACACAACAATAGAGGCGTTAGTCATGTAGGGCGTTTTGCACCCAAGTGACTATGACATTGCTAATGCTGCCATGCTTGATAGTTAAAAAGAAATTACTATGTAAATTTGACTGTGTTTATTTAATTGTAATGATGCAATTTTGACATTATACACATACAAATCATATGTTTTCGCTCTTCATGGTTCTACCAAGCAAACTAGTGTGGCTGCCATTGCGTCACGTATGAATAGGCTATAGAATTTCGTTTCACGGCAACCTTTAGTTAATACATCTTTATATGACACGTTTTAGTTTGACTCTATAGGCAATCAATGAGAATGTCTATGTTACATCGGTCTTGTGCCATAACCTGCCCCCCGGTATATAGATTCATGTCAAGGCATTCAATAATGATAAGAAATGTGCAATATATTAGTATTGATCTAATTTTTGGACAATGCTTAGATAGACGTATGTTTAGACATCCCCCCCGTATCTTATTGATCCATATAGGTTAACGTTCACTAGTGCAAACACCAGAAGAGTCAACGATCGCCCAAGACATGATATATGTCAACGGTCATATATTTCAAAAGGCCTGCAACCTTTATTCCACATGTGCACAGAGGGCTCATATTAAACTAACCCTATGACCCCGCTCACCCATATAAAACGCTGAAATGCAAAATAAAAACATGAACATGTAAATATAGTTTACTTACATGCAGCCACTATCTCGTTGGTCTAACGTGCTGCGGTAACACTGTTTCTAGAGGCAGTCAGTGAAGATGCATAAAGTAATCAGCTGGCAGCACTTTAGAAAGAAGATGAAAGTTTCTGTACTTTTTGTTTGTGAAATCTTTGTCATTTTCAAGTAAATCTCTCAGTAGATATTTATCAAACAGTACAGGCATCCATCCAATTTTATGTAAACGCAGATGTAGCACAGGCGTGCAGATTCTGAAGCAGATTCTAACTTGGGAATTGCTTTGGCTAGACAATGGTATCTTTTGCCATCATGAGCACCTAACACTTGGAGCCTGGAATGGTTGAATGACCGTTTGGTTACCCCAAGCTCATAATGGCAGAAACGGCCATGCAATACGGCTGTCCACAATTTCTGAGTAAGTTCCATGAATGTTCCACCAGTCTAATCTAACACCATTGACGAAATTGGCATATGCTCAGACATTTTCTCAATAATATTATTGGTTGTTCTACTAGCCATAAAATGGTTGCCAGACCATTTGGTCATCAAAGGGCCCATAATGGCAGAAATAACCATGCAATACGACTATCAGGCCTTTTCTCAACAACTAGCATGACTGTGCCTCCAGCCATTCTGCTTGGGATAGCTGCCAGGTCGGTTAATGGGTTAAAAGGCGTATGGCATTCCTCAAATCTGTAGTTTCTCCCAGGAATATGAACTACCATAGCCATGAGGCATCTGGCAACAGAAGATAGAAGACATGTCAATAATGAACAGAGTTAGAATAGCAAATGGCACATTCTACTCTTTCTTTTTCATAGTGTGTTCATCGAGTTTGCTACTAGATGATCGACTGTTGTCCAACATCACTAAAAGAGCGGTAGATGATGTCTGAGCAATTTGGACCCAGGTGTACATCGCCCTGCAAAACCAATTTGAAAAGTTGCCAAACAAAAGTCCAGCCTGATGTTTCATTCTCATCACAAAGTCATCGTAATCTTTGTTAACCTCTTTGACACCCAGCATATGAGATCCCACGTTCCCACGTGTCCAACGTGTATTGTATTCTTTACAATTTCAACAAATCAAATCAAATCTATTCTAACATCAGTGACAAAATTCATATATGATCGAACATTTTCTCAATAATGTTATTGGTTGTGCTACTAGCCATATTGCTTGGTATAGCTGCCAGACCATTTGGTCATCAAAATGTCATAATGGCAGAAATGGCCATAACATACGACCATCATGACTTTACTCAACAGGTTTCTTGAATGTTCCACCAGCCATTCTGCTTTGGATGTCTGCCATGTCAGTTGATGGGTTAAAAAGCGTATGGCTTTCCTCAAGTGTATATAATTTGACAAGATTCGTATATGATCAGACATTTTCTCAGCAATGTTATTGGTTTTACCACGAGCCATATTGCTTGGAATGGCTGCCAGGTCGGTTAATGGGTTAAAAGCGCATGACATTCCTCCATCTAGAATTACTCCCAGGAATAAATGATCGACAATAGCCAGGAGGAATCTGGCAACAGAAGACGTTCTACTCTTTCTTGTTCGTACTATGTTTCTCTAGTTTGTGACTAGATCTACTCTTGTTCAATATCACTAAAAGAGCTATAGAAGATGTCTGAGTCAGTTTGGACCCAGGTGTACATCGCCCTGCAAAACCAATTTGAAAAGTTGCCAAACAAAAATCCAACCTGATGTTTTATTTATATATTCTCAGCACAAAGTCGTCGTAATCTTCGTTAACCTCTTTGACACCCAGCATATGAGATCCCACGTTCTTTTCCTCCTCCGTAACCGCAAAGCTATCAGGGAGCTGATTCAGTCGTCAGGGAGAATGAATTGCCCGTCTCTCAGCCATCTGAGGCCGGGGTTTGATGTGGAGAGCAGGCTGTGGGGAAACTCCTTAATCTTGCGGAGGGACGTCCGCAAAATGCGGGATAATCAAGGAAGCCCGGACGGACGGGCAGCACAAAGAAAGTACTTCAAAGCGCGGCCTTAGCTCGGAATTACCTAATCAGCACTTTCCATATGGTCGTGTCTTGCCTTAGGAGCTGCCGCCGGCCTTGAATCGTTGAAACCAAGGCCTGGGATCCGCGCAGAATTCAAGGACAATGATAAACACGCCGCAAGACCCTGTATGAATGATTACCCTAGTGCCATTAAAGACAGATTTAAAGTCAATCAGGTGTCACTCAGAAAAAAAGGACATTGTCCAGATAAGGCATGGTCGTATTTCGCCTTAGGAGCTGCCGCCGGCCTTGAATCGTTAAAACCAAGGCCTGGGATCCGCGCAGAATTCAAGGAGAATGATAAACACGCTAGAAGGTTCTGTATGAATAACTACGGAAGGGGTGCCCTAGTGTCTTTAAAATGAGAACAGATGCAGTGAATGTCACTCAAAGACAGAAGGACATGGTCCAGATTATGCATGCTTTACAAAATCATTGACCAACCGACTACTTAGTATCTGATTCATGTTAGATGTGCAAAAGTTAGGTTTGGCTTGTCGTTCTGTGTGATATAACAATCTACTGTCGCACTGTCTGCCTGTAATGTGAAGCTGACGTTTCGCTGAAGGGAGATTATGCCGGCTGTAAAGATATGATATGTTGGCGTATCTATATCTAAGAGGACGTAAAATCTAGGTTGGGATGACTTATGATATGACACAAGTGTTCAAAAGAATTTTAAGTGCCATGCTTCCGTCTGGAAAATCTATCTTAAACTTTTTACAACATGATATGAAATATGTAACGTGTTCCTTAAAACGCGCCCGGAGCGTTATATTATCATATCAATATTGCGAAAAGAATAAGATTCGTTGCCGTCGGCTAATGCCATGAATCAGTGTCAGTCACATTGATGCTGTGTGTGTTTGGGGCACACAAGTGCGCACTGTGGCACGGTAATCTGCAGCGCCAGACTCTATCATGGCTCACCGGCACAGGTTTTTCATCGCACGATTCTCAATGGAACACCTGTCAGACTTTACATTTTGCAAACCTGCCGCGATGCTTCCAGTGAATATAGGCCTTGTGGCACCCTTTATGTCATGGGTGTTTGCTGCTTTAACTAGGCACATCGAAAATTCTATAAGTTTGTCTACTACAACTTTCCTATGTAAGAAGTTTTAGTCACGTAACTGGTAACATGATAAAGAGTTTTTGATTTGAAGTCATAGCTGTGACCGCCGCAATTTTGGCGTCCCAAAAGAGCTATTGAAAGATTATTTGAAATAACTAACCTCTTAATTAAATGTCCACAGCTCAACAAACATATTGCCATAGTAATACTTAGGCACGAAATAGGGCAGACAAGTGCGCACTGTGGCAGGGTAATCTGCGGCACCAGGCTCTATCATGGCTCACCAGTACGGGTTTTTCATCGCACGATTCTCAATGGAACACCTGTCAGACTTTACATTTGGAAACCCGTCGCGAGGCTTCCAGTGCATATAGGCCTTGTGGCAGTATATATTAGTGTTTGCTGCTTCAACTATATAGGTACCATGAAAAATTTCACAAGTTTGTCTACTATTAATTCCCTATGTAAGAAGTTTTAGTCACGTAACGGGTAACACGATAAAGAGTTTTTGATTTGAAGTCATAGCTGTGACCGCCGCCATTTTGGCGTCCCAAAAGAGCTATGGAAAGATTTATTAACCATTTGGAATAACTCACCTCTTAATTAAATTTCCACAGCTCAACAAACATATCGTCAAAATGATACTTAAGCACGAAACAATAAACCATTTACATGTTTTACACACCTGAGCATTGAAATGCAAAGGACACCGACCAGACATCCATCGATATGCAAGGAAAAAACGTTCTGTACAAAGAACCATGTTCGTAGATACTTCAATTTTTTTTTCTAAATCAGCAACTGACGCAGATGTGAAGAACCCAGGCTCCCTTCCCTCGAGATGAGAAAAATCCCAATTTCCTGCGACCTTTGCCAGGTTATCCTTCCGATAATCACACGAACACCAGGAAATGAAACAGCACGCCCGCAGAACACCCTCGCGGCAGCTGGGTCTGGTCTGACGTATTGTTCTCAGGCCCACATTCGTCTGCCGCCTGCGCAGCGTGGGTGGGGAGGAAGTTATGGGCGCTGCTGTTAATGGGGTATGGAAATCATGTAGCCTGGTTAGCAAACCTATTATACGTCCGAAGAGGATGTAGGACTCGGGAGGTATGATAGGTTTGGTTACTCTCCAAGCAGAGGTTGCGGGGGAATGATAGTTAGCTTTTTATATATGACCGCTATCTTGTCGCTAGTACCTTCTCTGGCTAATGGATACTGTCTTGCCACCGAAAGGGATCTGCTTTGAGATTAGGTTTGGTAACCAGGCTAGAAATCATGGGCGCTGTTAATGGGGGCAGAGAAACATGTCGACTTGCCAGAAAGTTAGCAACACTTCACGTTGCCGCAGGGCCTATGTTAAATCTTTTAAAACCAATCTCAGTTGTTCCCATTTCTTATGACGCTGTAACTATTAGTCGACTTGTTAGTGAGATGTCACGGCATTGATGTCATATTTCAGTCAAGGTGAACGGAATTTTACAAAATTTTATGGCTACCCCGTATGGCCGGTATAACCGCCCTTCGCAGGCACTCGGCGTGGCGGCAGCTGGCTATATCACACCGAACAACTTGTTACAATCAATCCTGGAACATTACTGGAAAAATGCCACAGTTGTACTAGAGGACCCAGTGGGAAACCTTCGAGATTTCCTTCGTGATTTTGTTTTGGCCAGTACGTGTATTAAAGAAGCCAGAAGCTAATCGGATGGTACTCAGATAGCATTCAGGCAACCTGAACCCCTGGACAATTCTGTCTGCTCTGCTATCTCGTGATGACATCAGCCGTTTTGTTACAACATGAATGGTACTAGATTCCAGTGATACTATTATTACTAAATGATACTACATGTATATGAACCCAGAACTATAACAGTTTGATACAGTAATGCTTATAAAAGACGATTAAGAATGTTTTATTGCAAGGTTATGCCCGAAGGCTAATTGCCGGAACAGGAGAAACATTTGGTGTAAAAACGAACAATTAGACATTAAACTACACATAGAACTACTGATGACTACTAAGAAACTACTAGTAAAAACTACTGGGTTTGACTTCTTTTTTGAAGACAGATTAAGTCGTGGAATTAACAACATAGAGCCATAATTGTTTCTTGAATAAGACATCCAAGGACGTATTCAGTTCGTCTGGGTTGCTGTTAATTACATCTCTATAGGAAACCTATATCAGCGTCTAAATCATCGCGTTAACCCCACACCTTAATTCACCGGAGGTCCGTGCAGTCTAATTGCTTTGGTAGATACATAATCCCACAGGAAGGTGTCGCGCATTGACCCAAATTTCACAACGAATTCCTATCAATCGTACACGTTACACTGAGTCCAGTCGCTACCTGACCTATATTTAGTATATTTATGGTTTGGTCGCCGTGTATACGGTCTCAAGTAACACCCTTGCGGATCAGTGTTTTCAGGTGATCTTTAATCCAATCTTGACACTTAACACCGCATCGACATACATCAATGTCTATCGGCATAAGGCCGACAGTACTATAAGGTAGGAACATGGACCTAGCGAAATATTGACGCCTATAGACAATGTGTGGTATAATGACAACGCAGAAGGAATATAGAATGTTCAACGAATCTCAGTCTAATAAAAGTTTATGTATAGATCTGTTACCCTTAAGTCAAATTCAAAGTGTAGTGACCATCTATTCATTTAGTAGTGAATGGTCCTTTTGGTAATGTTTAACGTCTCTGAAATATATGTGGCTGAAACATAAGTTGGTTAATTGCCTTAGATAACATCTCTGTGTTCTTTAGTTATATTATGTAAGAAATCTCCAGCAGTCGTATCTTTTTTTTAAATTTTTTTTATAGTCCATGGCGCCTTTGGTTGCCTATCTTAAGTGCATATCACGTTCACATTTGTAGACCGTGTTTAACGTCTGCACCGGCAAGGTCTAGCCAGATCGAACACCATCCAAGGGCTTGGCTAATTCCAATTTCCTGGGAACACCAGATACGAGTCTAGCCGTAAAACTATCAGCTAGGCTCGCCATTAAATTTGCAACGCTAAGTACGGATCGCTTCTGCAATTTCAAACTGCAAAGCTGATCAGATTACTAACCTGAGATGCAATCTTCTCACGACCTCCACCTTCGAAATTGGCTTTTATTTGCAAAGTTAACCAAAAGTATATGCCATTACATGACTTTCAGACAAAATCGATTATGGCGCCGGTGGTCGTTTTGGTAACTTGCCAGTACACCTTCGACGGCATACATATTCTTTTCAATAACAAATACGTGTACATGACTTTGTTTTAAGATCTCCCCACCCACCTAGCTTTAGTTTTTTCAGTAACTTGTGTAGTATTACATAGTCAATGGACTAAATGTGATGTTGCATTGCATTTACATGTATTTCTGACCGACTAAACCAAAAGTGTTAATATCCTTCTATTGCCCCCTATTGAGGGAATGTCCAAAATGAAATATGCTCCACATATATCTGCACCTAAGTGTATGCCCTTTGCCTTTGGCCCAGTCCATTAACTTTTGCCCTTATAAGCCCGTCGTTAATTGGAGCATAGCAAAGGCCCTGGCCCTGGACTAAAAGGCAATGAGGTGGTAAGTCCAGGTTCATGACTATCGTGATAACAAGAAGATTCAACTGGTTTTTCATCGAGATCCTTAACAACTATTCTGTTTCCAAATAAAGGGCATTGCAACAATTAAAAAATACTTTGGCTGCAACCCATTGGGAAAACATAAGACTTTATTTTCCTGTGTACAAGATATTAGGTACGATGCCTCTAAGCCTCTAAAGCGACTTAATGACCCAAGCCGCTCAAAATAGATGAGAACCAGAGGCTAGTGCAGCCGAGAAAATTAGTTTAGGCTTAGCCGCGAAGCAGCTCATATGCTGACGCATCAATTTTCATAAGGAGACTGTATTTATGTAAACGCATGCATGAGGTATCTGAACTGGCAAGATTTTCAAGATTTTTGTTTCGTTTCTGTAGTGTGCGCAGTGGTACGAATTGGTGCCCACACCTTATTCAATGAGCCATCAATGTTCACATGACCAATAGCCTATCAAAACCGACAACGCAGGTCGATTTCGAAATCCCAGGGAACGGTTAGCTTGCTACGTTTTCTTAGAAAAGGGGAGAGCGAAGACGTGGAAACTCTTGTATCTACCAGCTTGGAGGTATTTCACGTTGTCTTATATATCATGCTTTTTGTGTGCTTGCACGGTCCTAGCAACGGTTTAGGATTGGCTTGTGTCAGTACTACAGTACAGGTGTTGATTGGGGATATTGCTACTGGTTTTTCAATCGATGACCTAGAGAAAAGTATCTTGCCTAGTGGATACAGTACCTGAGTGTCTTGGTCGCGATTTGCCTCAGAATGATCTGCTTAGAGATAAAGCTACAGTATAGCCTTTGGTGTTGCACGTGGTTGTTGGTGGCTAGTGAAGGTTACTTTTTGAAATACGGAGCACGATAGCTCCCCAGTCGTTTTGCTCAGCATACAGCCCTACAAGTCACAATTCGTAGATGACATGTTTCTTCTCAACGCAAAGGCGAGGGCTGGTCAGATTTTCTTTTACCATGAGTTGGTAGTGTGTAGAACCATAAAAATAGTTCTGGTGTCAGTTCTCCTATTTCTTGTTTCCTTATGATCGCACTGTTCGGAAATGAATGATTCTACAAACATTTCCATGTGCCTTGTAAATTAATGTGCAATTTTAAAGGTAATCATGAATTTTGCTGCGAATTACAGAAATCGCTCTGAGCGTTGGGGCTCAACAATTTGATTTCTGTTTGACACAAATTATGCACAACTGCAAGAAAGACTAGTCGTTGCTTAATTTCATTTCAGTCAATGCCATGGCTTATTTCGCGCAACATGCCATATTGATCTTTATTTTAATATCGCTTGTTTGTGTGTCTTGACAGGTACAAAATGGTTGCACTGCTTAACTTGGTTATTTGTTTCAATTTGCCGTAACAGCTGTTCCTTGGCCCTATGTTCTCGGGGAAAATACGTCACAAGATGCCATGCTTGAATAAACGAGTGAAGGCGTAAGGATTATATCCATGTACCGCGCTTGTTGTATACCTTGCATGCGAACACTCTAACTTCGATCGGACTCATGAATTATAAGACCCTCATAATTCTACCAGAAAGACCCTCATAATTTCACCAGATTCCTAGGATTACTACATTTAAGAGGCTTAAAAGGAACACACTAATATTGCATTATCAATGGGCGATTTATGCACATTCCTGCTATCATTTAGACTAAGTAACAAATTGCTTCGAAACGAAGATGTGAAGAGAAAGAAAAGTCATTCCTATAAAGATCCCACTTAAACCTCTATTCCTATATTATTCAGCAACATGTATGCGTCTGCTTCGAATTCATAAAGCAATAACTGCTCCCCTTCATCTAAACTTTAATGGCTCTCACCCGATATCACCTCTGGTATAATACGTTATCTACAAGTCTATGAAAACCACGAAAGCCACACATTGCCGTATTTTGCATCACACTGGCTTCATCATTACCCCCAAAACCTCGCACGCGAATCTACTGAACGGTAATCAGTAACATCCTGGCGCTCGTTTGTATGCCTCCGACACCCTTCTCCGATGATACTCATCATTGTCCGTTGAGTATTCTTACATGATCCATAGTTTATAGTAGGACTAGACAAGAGGTGTCGGTATCAATGGTAAGATCAATTCTTTCATTACGAGCAGCTTTTCTGTCGACTTTGACAAACGGTTCATTCTGGAGTGAACAATGACGATCACGTAACCTCTAGATGACGAATGTATCGGCAACACACACGAGCTGACACCAGGGGCAGGTGGTTTAGTAGGTGTCCCTGTTGGGAAAACAGGTTATAACAATGGTTGTTATCACAAATCCCGCTGTTTGTTAAAAAAGGCAAGCAATCACCGACGTTGTTCGAGGGAGTCAGGGGGTCAGGGAGAAATTTGATTGAGTACATCCCGCCACGGAAATACGGGAGACCTCTGGTGTAATGGGGGTCGCAAAGATAATGGAGAAAGGATATAGAATGTTAGGAGGGATATAGGATGCTTTAGAATTAAGAGGACGAGGATTTACAACCTAAAAGGTGCCATCACTACAGGTCCTGTGTTACAGGTGGGAGTCATTTTTGGGGGGCAGTAGTTGTACTGTTGGATTTATCGGACAGGTACTAAATCCGCCTACATTGGAGGTCAAAAAGAAAGAAACATGGTGAAGATGTTTTGAGGTGTACAGACATAATTCAATGCAGCAAAGTCGAACTATACTTCCTGATACAATAATGACAGTGATCGTTATTGCATATTCACACCCTTCATGGGTCAAATGCATTAAGTTAGATAACTGAGCTACAAGTACAGAAGAAATATGTGTTCTATATCTACAGGATCTCTTACTAATGAAGGGATATAAAATGTTTTAGAATTAAGAGGACGAGGATTTACAACCTAAAAGGTGTCTTCACTACAGGTCCTGTGTTAAAGGTGGGAGTGATCTTTAGCGGCAGTTCAGTTGTACTGGTGGATTTTATAGCTATTTTTGAAGATAAAGGGTGCTAAATCCTCCTACATTGGAGGTCAGAAAATAAGAAACATCGTAAAGACATCATGTGGTGTACAATTCACTGCAGCAAAGTCGAACTATAATTCATGACACAATAGTGACAGTAAACTATTGCACATTCAAGTCAAATGCACTAAGTTAGATAACTGAGGTACAAGTATAGAAGGAACAAGTGTTCTATATCTACAGGATCTCTTACTAATGAAGGGATATAGACTACTTTAGAATTAAGAGGACGAGGATTTACAACCTAAAAGGTGTCTTCACTGCAGGTCCTGTGTTAAAGGTGGGAGTGATCTTTTGGGGGCAGTTCAGTTGTACTGGTGGATTTACAGTCATTTTTCATGATACACCGGAAGGGTGCAAAATCCTCCTACATTGGAGGTAAAAAAGTAACAAACATCATAAAGATATCAATTATGAAGTGCACAGACATATTTCACTACAGCAAAGTTGAACTATACTTCCTGACACAATAGTAAGAGATTGGAGAAATCTTCGAAAAAACAGTTTCAGTCTTTCAAGGAATGAGGAATCTGCCGTGACGCCATGTAAATAGGGAACTTACAGCAATTGCCATGTTAGTGCACCTCAACTCGCAATCATTGATGCAACCGACCAACCAACCAATCAATCAACCAACCACTGATATTGTAGGCCATGGATTGACTTAATCATCGGGGTATAAAGAAAGAAAATTAAGCTGCCAGACATGCTTCGCAAGTCCTCCTGTTAATCAATTGATTGCTTACACACTCGAAAGGCAATTAGATCTGAACCACAATACATAAAAATGAGATAATCAAATTGCGAATCGAACCACTATCTAGTGAAGGCTAAACACCCCAATTCCTCCATCAATTTGCATTGGGCCAAGTAATCAAGTTGCAGGGAGGCGATTTTGCTGTGGTCAATCTGGAGACGAATTGGTATAATTACCGGACGCGTCGTGCAAAGGGAATTCCTCTGTGAGCCAAAAGCAAAGAGGTCTTCCTGGAAAGAATTGATGGTTACATGCAATTCTACTAATTATAACTATTGATACAATTACCCCCCGTGCAAAGAATATACCTTAGTCATTACGTCAATGACTTTAGTTGGATTGACGTGCTCATTAATTGGGTCATTATGTAGGGTTCACCATTAGACGATAGACAGGACTTTCGCAATAGTTACTACCATTCTCTTTTGGCTGTCGACATCATTGAACATTCTACTGAAATCGTAAAACCCACTAACGTAGGGCTATTCAATAGGTACTGCCTAAAAAGTTAAAATCCTCAGTGATGAAGGTAAAAACATCAGATAGATCACTAGAAATATTTACCACTTTACATACTGTGCCTTTGCCTTTGCCTTTTGCTCAGGAGTTTTAAAATAAAAATATATGATTAATTCAAGGTTTGAGGGGTTTGCTTAATATATTTAATCTTCTGCCTAGTGCATGACATGATATTGTAATTTGTTTGAATATTTCATGTTTATGTTTAAACATTTGGCTATGTAACAGTCTGGAATACATTACAGAAGCCAAGACCATTTACAAGTTAAAACACATTAGCTGCACCTGATGCACATTTGATATGTATCATTACATATCAAATGGTGTAGGTCTCAAATTTGCAATGGAGCAATATATTTAAGTGGATTTCAGCCACTTAACATTGAAGTGTCAAAACTAAACTGGACCGAAGTGCGAATCGACTTTTTGCTATTATGGGTTCACATATCGAAAGACAGAAGATACATTTACATGCAGAGCTAAACGTGGAACCGATATATACCTACACTTCATAAACGACCTAACATCACCGATTGGCGTTTGAGAGTGTAGCAAGTTTATACCGTTTATACCTGTCTATACCGTTCCTGTAGACAGGAAACAGACCGACTCTGTGCACTTAAAAGCATATCATAGTTTACGACTGCAATCGAAAAATCCATTACCTCTCATTGAGAATAAACTGTATCAATTCCCAGGCTTTTAAAGCTGTCAGAGTTGGAAATGCTTGGTGGGTGGGGGTGTGCATGGGGTTTTGTCAGAGATGGTGATTTAAATATTGCCTTTTTGTATCTTCTTTGGGGCAAGACTATTCCCTGTTTCGATATTTTGAATAGACAATAATTGTCACAATCTTATGTATATCGTAGTTTTTATTGTTACAAGGTAGAGTTACAAAAAGTTGTAACTCAAACTATAAGAGTTACGCTCAGCCTATAATTGAAAAATCTCCTCCTATGGTGCGGCAGTTAATAGTTTATATCTTGTGATGCGTCTGCCTTTTAGAGATTGGCAAAGGCGTTTATATTTGGTGGTATGGATTTGGTGGAATGGATTCTTTGAGAAATGCATTGAGTAGCTATCAAGACTGACTGTATTCGTAATTCCAATATTTGAGGTATATTGAGTATATTGTGTGTGACATTGTAAACGCTCACAGGCAGATGTTGTATATAGCCCTTCACTTTATAGTTTCATCTAGTTTATCACGCTTTGATGATTTTATTACCATAATCTCATCACCTATGGAATTTTACACGGGCTGTCATGCCTGCAAAATAAAAGGTATTGCGAGACAGATATAACGACTAACATTAAGTCCCAGGCGCCAGCAAGGTCAATACATTATCACTGGAGGGTATCAAACTGTTGAAAGACGTTCTAAAGACTAATTTCTATAAAGACATGATTTTACATAAATCAAACATAAGGTCGATACTCTCCTAGTTTGTCTACGCCATCTTTGATCGTTAGTCCAGTCGTAGAAATCGATTGCTGTAAGGTTATATAAGAATAAGATTAAGAACTAGAAAGGTAACATTTGCAAAGCAAATGCATAATGTTTACCTTGAGTTCGCATATGGTCTGCTCTGTTAATTCTAACACATTCACATATTATATGGTGACAGGAGTCTAAATCCCTCCTGATATGAAATTACAACATGATGTAACTCAACACCGGTTACCATGGTGAGAGACGGTCTGGTTCTACTCATTGACTAGGTCAGAGGTCAGCGTTAGGAACAGAAGAAGAAACAGAGCAAAAACAATATGTTTTCCTTCTGTAAACATAATGATATTAGGGTTATATAAGAATATCATTAAAAAAAGTAAAAAAAAAGTATGGAGGACGTAAAAGTCAGATTTAACAAGTGTGAACCTGTGACATCACGCATTCCGTTCAGCTACATAAAGGTAATAGCCCATGTTCGCCCGCAGCGCTAAGTTAATCTAAAATACATTATATGCTTCCTGCCACGTTTTATGTACAGAGTTTGGATGTAAAACTCGGAGTTACAGATGATGTGATTTGTTACACTACCTGCATCTATAGACTGGTTGAATATCTTATCATACGAACCTACTTAGTACTTTCGCCACATATAAATGAGCTTCTTATGTAACGTAGGTGTGTGGGGGGGATTAGTGGTAACCGTATAACTGCAGTTCTCTATTCACAACCGCTGCTTAACAAGAGCCGACGTTTTAATGACATTCTGTTATCTTCATCAGGGCAATTATGTATCTACCTGTATAAATTCAATTCTGTAAAGCTGTGGGATATTGACAAACATAGCCGGTTTTCACATCTAACATGTTCAAGAGCGACCAGACATATGGTAGCGCGACACACCCCTAGTTCATCCCTGTGTAAAACCTTTGACATTTCAGTCCAATATTCTATACCCTCATTTGTTTGTGAAAAAAAAGTGAAAATGATGAAAACTACAATTCGTCTTCGGTTTTAGTAGACATGGTCGTCTTTCCCATCTAAAATGTTGAACAGCAGCCAGTCAAATAGTTTCTTATTTGTAAAACCTTTGACATTTCAACCCAATATTCTCCATCCGACACGGTAAGAGAAACTGCTCACGGCCTCGTCTAGCAAGTGAACACGAAGCAGACACCAGATTAAAAATAAAGAAGTTATAAACCTTTATACTAGGTATTATTCCTATATTTTTTCGATATTGGTGAAAGCAGTTTGGGTTAGTTAATCATAAAATGTAAAATTCTTCTTCGGCTTAATAGCACTATCTAGGTACATTTAGTTCTGTGAAGACCTGATGAATAGGTAGTTCTAACATGTTGAACAGCAACTCGCAATATTACACGATACAACCGCAGTTCATTCCTGTGTAAAACCTTTGGCATTTCAGTCCAATACTCTCCACCCTCATTTGTTCGTAAGAAATGTAAAAATGAAGAAAAGTACATTTCGTCTTCGGTTTTAATAAACGTGATCGTATTTCTCATCTAGAATGTTGAACAGCGACCATTCTTAGTCTAGTAGTTCCTTCTTTTTTAAACATTTGACATTTCAGCCCAATATTCTGGATCCGATACGGTGAGAGAAACTGCTCACGACCTAATCCAGCATGTGAACACGAAGCAAACTTCAGATAAAAAAAGTCAACGTAGAAGTTAAAACCTTTATAGGTATCATTCCTAAACAATTTGTCCATATATTGGTAAAAGCAGTTCGAGTCATAAAATGTACAATTCATCTTTGGCTTAATGGCTCTGTTAATGTAAATTTAGTTCTCTGAAGACGTGTCCCATGGTTCTAACATGTTGAACAGCAACTCGCAATATTACATGATACAACCGCAGTTCATTTCTGTGTAAAACCTTTGACATTTCAGCCCAATATCCTGGATCCGATACGGTGAGAGGAACCGCGCACGACCTCATCCAGCTCCGCCGCGGAGCGCGAATAAACCTAATCACATTTCCCCGGGCGGATTGGATGCGCTATCTGCCATTACACATCCGTCACAGGCCGGCAACATCAGCTCTTAACACATTACACAGGTTTGGCGTCTCACCAGTTCCGTAGAGGTCGTACGTGGAAGGTTGTTAGACCTTGATGATAAGCACAGCATCCATATGATGTATGCTAAACCTTCCTGTATTTTTGTGCTTTGTACACCCCTGAAATGAGTTAAAAACATTAACATTGCACAGGTAATAGCTGCATTGCAATGTTTAATAGAATAATGTGCCGTGGCGGACACGGAAAAGTTGTCAAAAGTACAGCATCCATATAATCTTTTAATTTTTTTCTGAGATCCAAAGAAGGATGCAGTGATCGGTGTGGAAATTAGACCTTGATGATACAACATCAGAACATCCATATATGGTACGTAACCTTCTGAGCTCCAAAGAACGATACAGTGAGTAGAAATGAAATACCTAAGAAAAATCACCAGGATAACATAGAAATTAAAGTAGTATGGACACACAATGAAAGTAACATGGGGTATGGACACAGAATGAAAGTTACAAAAGTCAGCCCTTAACACATTACACAAGTTTAGCGTCTTACCAGTTCCGTAGAGGTCGTACGTGGGAGGGAGGACATGCAGCGTTGCTCATTAGACCTTGATGATACAGCATCCATATACTGTATACCACTCTTTCCATTTCTTCTGGGCTTCAAAGAAGGATACGGTGAATGGTAGTGAAATGACTCAGGATAACATGAAACGTAAATTAGTATGGATACATTAAAGGTCAAATGGACTGGCAAAAACAATCCTTTAAGAAACAGTAAAAGGGGCAAGAGATCGAGGGGAAAAATCCAGGATGATAACATCCAAGAGTAGACAGGGAAAAAAAGTAACTCTACACACAACTGAGAGAGATAGAGACGATTAGACACTCTAACATACTGTGCCCCCACGCCCCTGACTTAGGCACCAAGGTATAAGGTCTTTCAATCTTGTCAAATAGCTGGTCTGCGACATACGGTATTATTCGTTAGACCTTGATGATACAACATCCATACATTGTCCCACTATTTCGATTTGGTCTCGAATATTTGGTCTGCGGCCAGCCCAAAACTAAATTCTTCAGACAGTTCTCCGATGAGGGATGACAGGAGCGGAATGGGAACGCACGGCTATAAATTGGTTTAGTTTCAAGTTCAAGTACTGTTATCAATTTTCTGTAATACCACATTTACGCACTCGCTTCCAAGCCGCTGCGTTGGCGGAAGGACGACCTTGTGCAAAGTAGAGATTTCGGCTCGACTCATTTATCATGTAGATACGCGAAGCGAACCTCCTATTATCTTCTGGAGACGTTTTGCGTCATAGAAATACTTTTTACGAGATTTTCTTTGCTGCATCATTATTCATATAAGACTTCTAAACCGCACACAATGAAAGTTTGCTGAGAAGGACGAAAAATCAATTCCAAGTTGCTTGAAAGTGTCTAGCCTGGTACCAAACCCAATTTGGCTGCCGAATCTCTTTGTCCTCTCTGTAATAAGCAATATGCGGAGATGACGAAAGACACTCGGCAGCTCAATTGGGTTTGGTAACCAGGCAAAAACGTAGTCATACATATTGTCTGTATTTCGGGGTATGGCGTCATAGAGCGAAGGGTATGCATAACACATGCATAGGGATGCAGTGTCCAATTTTGCCTTGAAAAACCCTCATTCCAAGTTATGCGCTGCAACTAAAACAGACTTTTAAGCAAACTTTCCACAATATGTTAAGAAGTATTAAAGATGGGAAATGTTTCAGTAGACTTAACGACTTCGTAAAGGCCGCTGAAAGGCCAATTCCACCACCTTTCGGTGCGCTTAAATACAACGTAAATATATTTAATATCTTTACGCTTCTTTACACTAACTTTACAAATCCTTAAATATTGCAGATCACGCTTCGAGCCTCCCATCTAATGCACCAAGTACATACATTGAGTTCTGTCTTCATCACATAATAACCAATTAGGAAATATTTCGCTCAAATCCTTCTAAAAATCCCTTTGCTTCTCTTGGGCAACCCTGTTCTTAGTCAATATTAAGCCTCAATACAGCCGGTCGTGTGCTGTATAAAACCCCCTCATTTCCTACTGTAACCAGTTTGCCACGCTGTATGGGTTTTTATTACTTTAATCCCAGCTCCATAAAGTTTAAGGCCACTGCTTCAATCTTCAATCTCCTCCATTGCGGAGAGAGAGAATTGTTGCCCTTGAACTTTTCTTTTATTGTTCATGGTCAAATGCTCATATCTCATTTATTTCATTTATTTCGAAACCTTTTAGCCCCGAAGGGCTAATCTTCCAAGGCTCAAACATTATAGCAATTACAACATAGTGGAAACATTTAAAAATACATACATACATACATACATGTACACCACATCAACAATAAATACACATAGATATAAACAATTTAAAAGTGGCGAGCAAGGGTCAAGGATCAGGTGACACTACTACTGTTTGAAACGGCTTTCTTAAAACTGATAACATCGCACAGTGTCTTAACGTCAGATGGTAGATCGTTCCAGAGCACGACTGCACGATACAGGAATGAGCGTTTTCTGCTGTTGGACTTAGGTATTGGTAATCTAAAGTTATGTGCGGAAGATCTGGTATTATGACTGTGAGATGCATGAACAGGCAAAAGGGAGTTGTAAATATTTTGTGGTTCGTGACTCGTGAGGATCTTAAAGAACATGACCAAAGTGCTTTTCAAGAATCTCTCTCTCACAGTCGGCCAACCAAGATCTAGATGCATCTGCCTGGTAGGAGTATCAGGAGTACATTTCAGTAACAGTCTACATGCCCTATTCTGCACTACTTGCAGTTTGCGCATGTTGGAGTCTGACATGTTGGCTAAGACTGGTGCGCAGTACTGCACAACTGACAGAACCAGTGCACAAACAACAACCTTGCAAACTGCAAAAGGCATCGCCCACATATGCCTTCTCAATAGGGCAATGTTTCTTGATTGTCTTAACGCAATGTGAGTAACATGTGAGTTCCATGTGAGAGACCTATCCATGTGTAGACCCAACAAAACTGTCTCCCTCACTTCCTGTACCCTCTCAGTACCGATTGCAAGATCTAGTGAATTATCAGGCAAACTAGCGAGCCTACGTGGGGTTCCGAAAAGCATGCATTTAGTTTTAAGAATATTCAACACTAACTTATTCATGCAAACCCAGTCTGATAAACGTACAAGGTCAGATTGCAAACCAGTGTTGATGTCACTAACAGTCCTACCAGCTTTGTAAATAGATGTATCGTCAGCGTACATTTCAGGTGTGCTGTTTAACACCGACGAAGGTAGGTCATTCGTAAACAGTGTGAAGATGAGTGGGCCTAAACAGCTTCCCTGAGGGACACCACACTGAAGTAAGGAATATAGCTTCTGGCAATGCTTCTAGCCGCTTTACTTTTATAGAGTTTACCCATGCATGGTAGCGTATTCCGTAACAGTGCTTATCTATCAACTTTATTTCAGATTAGGAGTAGTTTCAACTTTCCACGTCGTTGCACCTGCTCTTGAGTCATTCTGATTGGTTTATGAGAAGTTATTTGAGGACATAGGAAGGTGATTTTGACGGTTGATTTACAGGGAAATAACGCCTGAAGGTTACCGGGCACATGCAAGGTAAGGGTAAGTGTGTGGTATGTGGAGGAAATCAGGACTTTCATGTACATACAATCCTACTACTAGTCATTCAGAAAAACACAGAACGCTTTCCTGAGGTCTATAGATGTTCTTATTAGCTTTAGACTTTCCAATTAGCTTTAATTTTTCACCCCAAAGTTTACATTTTTTACTTAATGCCAATTGATTAATTTTATTTCTTATATATGTAACTTATATGGTGCGGCAACATCATGCGCCAGCCATCAACTGTGGTTTATAGCGATTATACACCAAGCACTCTGAACCATGGGTAACTTACTCGGTGGTTATAGGGACCTGCACGGCATTAGGTCACCCTTTAAACCTCGGAGTTACACATAACCCTTAATTTGATTATCTGATGTGATAAAGCTTAATCTATTGACCATAAAATGTTGGCACAGCCTGTAGACCACCAGTGAACTTCGATGTGACTATGTGTCAGGTGTCAGCATATGGAAGAGCAGTGTAGTATATACACTGTAGTATAACCGCATTGTTGTATATTTAGTTGACTCCAAACTAGAGGAAGATATATTGCCAAGAAGCTAACGAGCACTGGCACTTTGTGAACCTGGAATTTACCGGGTCATTTGGTTAACAACTGTCTCGTGCCAGGTTCTTTACGACCGAAGCGACCCTTTTTACGTATCCGTTTTCTTAAGGAAGTTTCAAAGTCACGGTCAAAGGCGTCATGGACTTACAGCGATCTTTACAAAACCAAGGCCTTTACCGTTCACTTGAGGACAGGTCCAGGCGGGGTAATAAAACTCCTGTTTGGCAGGTCTATAAACTCGCTTGATGTAGAATACCTCAAGGGCACTTTCCCTACCTCCGCTTCCTGTTCAACCGTGACATCAATCAGATTTAAGAGAGGAAGGATGAAACGTTGCTGATGCGTCTTTCATATCAGCGGAAATCGAGCATGAAGGACAATGAAGAATGGATATCTCTGAAGCTGAAGTAGTCATGATGGTCCGTTCTCATCAAAAATATAACAGCGGGATTGACAATCCTGATGGACAGATAGTAATAGTGCTTCACAGGAGGGGTGTATATTCCCAGTGTGCGTGTATCAAACAAGGAGGGGTAACTATCTCTTAAGCTGAAGACGTCATGATGGTCTGTTCTCATCAAAAATATAACAGCGGGATTGACAATCCTGATGGACAGATAGTAATAGTGCTTCGCAGGAGGGATGTATCTTCTCAGTTGCGTGTATAAACAAGGATGGGTAACTATCTCTGCAGCTGTTCAAAGCAGTCATGATGGTCCATTCTCATCAAAAATATAACAGTAGGAGTGACAATTATGATAGACAGATAGTAATCGTGCTTAGCGGGAGGGACGTAAATTCTCAGTGTGTGTGTGTGTATCAAACAATGAAGGGTAACTATCTCTGAAGCTGATGTAGGCATGATAGTCTGTTCTCATGAAAAACAGGTGCATCAGGAGTGACGATCCCGATAGAGAGATAGTAATAGAGCGTCGCAGGAGGGATGTAAATTCTTGGCGCGACTGTGTCAAAGAAGCGTGAAGATAACACTTAAGAAACAAACTTAATTTTGATCACAAGAAGATAGTGAGGAAAGTGGTAAATTTCAGTAGTTATGTTCGTGTCCGTCAAGTTGTAAAGATAGAGATCAGTTGCACCTGGCAGTGCCGCTACAAATTGTCTCTTTGGTTTTAAAGTCTTTCCTGGGATTCCTTTACAACCAGGGATTGTAAAAAGGAAAACATTTCAACCTGATAAAGATCTGTTATATCTGTTAGAACGTATACCTGGAACTTATGGAAGGTGTTTATATCTCTCAAGCATCTTGAACCGCCGCAGAACAAAGTATTAGGGAAATGAAGAGCTCGAAGATCTCATACCTCAGTTTGAAAAAACAAACACTTTTTTGGTTCATTATTGTGAATTAAAGCTCGTACCAAATGATAGCAGCCCCTTTTTGACACACAAATCCCAGAGACACGAGGTCGAAATACTCGAGATTAAAGGCGAAGACTGATCAAACTGATGGTATCTACTTGACCTAGATCTGCAATATCATATAAATCTGGCGCCCAATGAATTTCCCAACGTTATGACTGCCTTATCTCTGGCGCCCCATGCCCCATATCCACATATACCGGAATGCTGTTGGGAAATTAATGTGTCTGATGTGAGGAATTGTCTACTAAAGGCGTGGTTTTCGAGCAGACCTGACTTCACGCTCGACTGTGATTGACAACGAAGTCATGTACTTCATTCCAACACACAATTTACACAGAGAACAAATTTTAAGCGACCACTGTCGCCTTCATCAGGATAATAATGACCACTTCACAACGTGATCTTGCGACAGTTACGGTTAAAAGACGTGACCTTATTCACACAACGCTTTACTGATACGTGACGTGAGCAACTGACCAAAAGTGCCAGATCAAAAGTTGATCTCTGTTTAAATTGTGTGTTGGAAGTTCAACGTTTTGCTATGATTACTACCAACACAGATGAACTCATCATCTCCGTTACTGCTGATCCCTCTAAGAAGAGGATTATTAGCAGCTGCGCGGATTAGTTACTGTGTACAAACAAAGGGTAGGGTAGGGGTGGACGTAGACAAGTGCAAGGACAGGACAAGTGAAATCAATGGTGCTAGTATTACGCATATTTACACATGTACAAGGACAGGGAGGCAGCTCAATGCAGCGAAGCCCGTCCCAGCTCTGCTTTGAACTGGGAGATGGACTTCGCCTCCGCCACACTGGGCTCAAGTTCATTCCACTCCTTGATGGTGCGAGGGAAGAACGAGAGCCTGTAATACGCCTGGTAGAACTTTCATGAAGTCATGTACTTTTAACTGTAACTGGAAACGGTACGTCTGCTTGGTGCGCTCTTATTTAGCAGAAGTGACGCAGGAGAAAAATTGAAACTATAATCCGCTTGACGTGCACTCCAGGCATTTTGAAAAGCCTATTTATTACGTCTATATATAGACATTCCCATGTTGTGTTATTAGACTAGTCGATCATCGGGATGTCAAAGTTCCTTAGCGGTGTCTTTCATCATCCTGAGAGTGCCTGATTTAAACTCTTTTGTGGTAAATAGCTTTCTCTGTGTGCTCGTATATTACGGGTAAAAAATAGCACCCAGATGGGTCTATGTTTCAATGTGAAAGATGTGTAGTTGCCTTTGCCCTTTTTCGTCGTTCATAAAATGTAGATGTCTTCCAGGCGTTGACAATGTCCGTAAGAGACGTGAGATTTTAGAAACCGTAGTTTGAATGGTTAGTAAAACGCCATATGTTGATATACTCCTTTGCCTTCGTTATCAGTATCTTATAAAGTCATTGTACCTACGGAAGCCCTTAGAAATGACAACATAATTTTCGCTGTGGACCGCCAAGCTATTTCTGGTCTCTAAACCTCCATACTTCACGCCTTGCCCCCATTCCTTGATCGATGTATCACACCACACACTTCCGAGTACCCTATACTTCTCCACCACCTCTAATGCACTGATCCTTCTGGAACAAATTGCCAGAATGTTCCTTATTTATCAAGGACCCAAATGTGCTTATGTCTCGAGATGAGATAGCCGAGTTGACTCTTTGATTAATGGCAGGATCAGATAGCGGGGAATGTGTGACCTGTAGAAGTTTCTGCTGCCCACCCGGAGATTTTGTGAGATTCCTACCGGCAGCACTTTATTTGGATGAAATTAAGACCAACGAAGCGGTACAAAGTGCCTGGCAAGACGTATAAGAGAGACATAAAATGTGCCAGAGTCTGGCAGAGAAAGATGTTTTTGTTGAAAAAATAGAAAGAAGTTAGTATATCTAAGAGATATCGTTCCATTACCTTCCTAGACCCCTTCTTTTGAAAACCTAGCAATTAGAGTAGTCTAATTTCAGTGATATACTGTCTTTGATTTAAATGATTTGAGTGCGAACCTCAAAAGAATATGTACTGTACTGTTATTCATTACAGCAGTTCAGGAACAAGGAAATGTGTTTTTTTCTATATTTCGTATATTCTAAAAAAATTGATATTATTTATACCTTTGCTAAGTCCTAAAATTTTAGAGAGCGCTACAATATCACCGAGCTACGAGTTTGTTCAAGACTGATGGGCGTAGTAACTTTAAACAAATTGCCATTTCACGTACTCTCCGCCTTGCATTCACCACAAATAATTCACCGTTGCTAGATCACGATGCCTAAAAGGTTGACAGCACAGAAATCATTGCCGGTGGATTGACTTTTAATATCGTGAGTAGCTAGTTCATTAATTTCTAAATCACATGTCACGACGTGGTCTTCCTCAACGCTGAGGCTTACAGATAATACAGGCAGGTTGTCAGCTACAGTTAAGTAATGGTCTACATGATGTACCGATGTAGCGAGGGTATGTCAGAACGGTTACCGCAATCTTCGTCCAACGACATCGTCTCTGTCAGGTCCAGAAGAGAAATATCCCTCCAGGCCACAAAAGTGTCACGCTTGGGAGATAAAAAACATCGTTCTGTCCGAAAAACTAATAACCGATGTGGGAAGTGGTCAGGCACAGATCAAGCGTCAGGGGACCGTGAATTGATTTATTTGTATCTCACCGTGACACTAGCGGCTGTGGTGACAAAGATAAATGTAGGCTTATAAACTGCGCTGCTTGAGTTTACGACTGTATGAGATGAGAGATGGGAGATTCAAAGGAACACTAGAGTCAGCTGGCGGGTGTCAATATAGCAGAAGATGTGATGCCCTAAACCTTGATGTTTCCAAATACTGTATTTAGTTATTTGTTGGTGACAATGTCGGCTGTGGTGACAGAGATAAATGTGGGCTTATAAACTGCGCTGCTTGAGTTTGAACCTGTAGGAGAGATGGAAGATTTAACATAAAGGAACACTAGAGTCAGCTGGCGGGTGTCATTATAGCAGAAGTTGTGATGCCGTAAATCTCGGTGTTTCCAAAGGCTGTATCTATTTGTTGGTTTGACTGTTCAACCCTTACACAAGTTACAGCCAGGGCAGCTCAACTTACCTGTGGTTATTACAAAGCGCCACAGAAGTGTCACGCTTGGGAGATTTAAAAAAAACATTGTCCGAAAAACTAATAACCGATGTAGGAAGTGGTCAGACACAGATCAAACGTCGGGGGGCCGTGAATTGATTTATTTGTATCTCACCGTGACACTAGCGGCTGTGGTGACATAGATAAATGTGGGCTTATAAACCGCGCTGCTTGAGTTTACGACCGTATGAGAAATGGAAGATTAAAAGGAACACTAGAGTGAGCTGGCGGGTGTCATTTTGGCAGAAGACGTGGTGCCCGAAACCTTGATGTTTCCAAATACTGTATTTAGTTATTTGTTGGTGACACTGTCGGCTGTGGTGACAGAGATAAATGTGGGCTTATAAACTGCGCTGCTTGAGTTTGAACCGGTATGAGAGATGGAAGATTTAACATAAAGGAACACTAGAGTCAGCTGGCGGGTGTCATT
>NW_017804465.1:1082586-1113947 GCF_001625305.1 Branchiostoma belcheri
AACTTATCACTCGATTTTGAAGAACAGAGATACGAGTAATAGAATAATGCATAATTTCATAAAAAAATGTCAAACCTTTAAATGATAAAAATGTAATATCAATATCATGTTGTTACAGAAAATATGCTTATTACATAATGCAAAGGTCATGGCAGGTCTCAGAAACGGTAGCAAATAGATGCAATTTTTTTCATATCATTTTTCATTATTCATATTTTGTCATACGCAGTGTTATAGTTGATTACAATTTGAACGCTATTTATAGCAATAATTATCTTGATGGTCATACTAAAGCAACTTATAAAATATTATACGTACATTTATTTCATATGGGTACAACACGATGCACTTGGAAATTTGTTCGCTTTATCATGGTAACAACAATTATGCTATTTACAGACGGGATAAATCAAAGATCTGATTGGAGGCTTAACGTCACTAGTTGCGCAAGACAGCAAGCTACAACAAAGCCTAATTATTTACATCTCTTTTATACATGTGGCGCGCTGCCATCTTCTGACGAAGTTGGTCTGGATCAGACGCCTGTTCATCATCTGTTGGTGTTCCAGTCGTTTCTTGTCGGCAGCATGTTGTTCTATTATCTCCTGAGCTCTCTGCTCCATGGTTTGCTTCTCCTCATAGGGTTCCATATGTAGCTGTGTTTTTTTCCTCCTCTCAGCCAGTCTCCTCTTCAGTGTGGCTTCAACTCGACGTTTGTTCTCGTTCTGTGCTTCTACATATCTGACCGTGGCTTCTTTCTGAGTCTCTAGGAGACTTTCAATTTGCTCTTTGACATCAGATGAAGGCTTGTCTGTTGTGTCGTATGGCCAAAGTGATCTTGTGACGTCCAAGGTTTCATGTAAAGAGTCTTCAATCAGTTGCAATGTTGCGTTCAGCTCGATTTCTTTATGTTTCCCTGCAAATGAGATAAAATTGGAACAAGGGAAATCGTAGATTTCAAACCTCCGGTTTTGTTTTGTACTATTGGTTTAGGTTATTTGTTTGTGTGTAGTATAAAAGTTATGTGTGTAATATTTTTGTATGCATCTGATGGCTACTGACGGTTGGTTCGGTATGGACTGTTGATGGTTTTCATATTATGGTGTTTTTAATGGGTCTGGCTGAAATCTGCCGTCAACTTGCACCGTCACCCATACCGCTACCCACGCCGTTAGCCACACTATAAACACGTGCCGTCATCCCGCGCCGTCATACCGTGCCGTCATACCGTACCGTCAGTCCGAACTAACCGTCATCCATAGAACAATATTTAAACCGGACCATGCAAATGCGCTAACATTCCCGCGTATCACCCATCGCCTTTAGTCGGGGCCGACAACCGAACTAGCAGTATTACTATATACCAACAAGACAATGACAAAGACGAAATTAATATCAACACAAATCAAAATATTCCTCTGCAACTCATAACCTGCACATCTGTGTTGTCATCATCACAACACACGAAATTATCATCATTTCTTTTCAGCCTACCACAAGAACGCTGGGTAAAACACAAAATGCCAACCAAAATTGTTACATTGTGCAACAATCAAAAATAACGTTAACAATGATAGACCCGAAATACTGCGCCAAGTAAAATTAGTTCTCTACCATTTTCTCTACGGTCGATCGGAACCAGACACCCCTCTGTTTGACCCCTTTTTGAATGGTTAGACCCAGCAGCGCCCTCACCCCAATCCTTAACAACAGGGAAATCAATTAGGAATACCATTTTTATGACGGTGGGGGTGTCCGGAGCACTTCAACACCTTTTATTTCGACGCCCATAAACACATATGCAATCAAAAGAAAACGTTCTGCATCATCTTCAGTCCAATAGCAATACGTATACCGAACCCCCAGACAAATCCGTCCAGCCGATCGCGAGAAACAGCTGCTGACAGAAATGGTTCGCACGGTAGTAAAACCTTTCCGCGGAAGGATATCTCCTTCCCCGGATGTAAATACTTTTACAAGTTTACAAGTTTACAAAATTGTATTTGCTAATTTGATATTTCCTATAGGGAGCAGTGTTTTAGCATGACGTCTCAAATACACTTTTCGAGTCGTGTCTCTAATATAAGTTGCATAAAACAAAACAGAAAAGAAACGAATTGACCGATTGCTTAACAAAGATTTGGACAGCACACTTAAATGTACAGTTAAAATGCGGAGAAAATAACAACAAATCCTTTCGTGTTTAAACTCAAAGTTTAGAATTCGATTCATAAAGAAAATTCACAAAAAAAACAAGAAGGCTAAATAAAAAAACTCTAAAATGCTAGATAACGTTATAGCTGAACTATCAAAGTGAATTTATTTATACCTGTTGTCACGTCTTCTACTGGAGGAACATAAATCCCGAACACTCCCTGGAAACTTTTCCAAATATAGTCAGCCAGTTCTTGGTCATGTTCATCGGCAATGTAGGCCCCAGAGGCAATGGCATCACAGATGATGGTCACCAGGAAGTTGGCGAGTAGTATAAAAATGAGTATCATGAAAAAGGTAAAGAAGATAGGGCCCACATAGCGGTTCGATTCTAAGATTTCTTCGGCAAAGAACCTGAAAAAAAAGTTGAAACGTTACTTACAGCATGATTTTTATATAACAGATTTATGTACGTTCTTGGATAAACTATTAGAAACAGACAAGAGACCTGTGATTAGTTGCAATATAGTAACAAGAGTACCAAAACCTCATACATCCATGAAATATGGGCTTGACAATCATGTAAATGTAATTGTCTTGTTTAATTTTGCAATTGAGCTCTACATTAATGAAGTAAATGCCTCGTGTAAAAACACATGTTGAAGTAGCAAGCACAGGCAACCACATGGTAAATGGCCACCTCCCCCGGGACAAACCATACCGGCAGCTGACAGGCCTCCCAACCTGATTACCACCTAACCACAAAGAAGTAAAACACATGTTGAACAAACAGCACAGGCGACCAGATGATAAATGGCCTCCTCCTCAGGACAAACCACATTGGCACCTGACAGGCCTGCCAACCATATGGATTACCACCAGACCACAAAGTTGGGGAAACACAGACAAATACACACACACGCACACAGACAAACAAACACACACACACAAAGACGCACTAAAACAATACCTCCATTTTTCATGGTGGGTAAGACAACGGGTATCCATACCTGCCCAACAACATCTCAAATAAGGCAAAGTTGGCGTGCAACACATCAGTGTAAGCATTCATATGGGTCCCGAACACCAGCATTCCTACGGACAAAATGAAACATTATTTTTCCAATTCTGTTTTTTCTTTATTCCAACATGTAATGACAAGACGTGGTGACGGCACACTCAAGTTTTTTCAACTTAATGCCGCTATCAACACTCAAGGGCAACCTCTTGGGTGTGATCCGAACGCGCTACCGACTGCGCCACACGACCCCAAGTTAATACTTTAACTATAACAAAGACCTAACGTGAAATACAACGATTGCACACCCAAAGCTAATGGATGACCATAAAATTTAAGCTATTTCAAAAACGCTTAAATAGCATCATTGACGTACCAGTATCTGTATTAGTATAGCCGGTATAACCGCCCTTCGGCGTAACAGACCAGCCTGACCATTCTGTCATTTCGGGATATCTAAGCCATTTAGATAACGAAGGGACCAATTACCCAATACGTATGCATGCCCTCAGCCGGGGGGGGGGGGATTGGTCGGGCGGGTTTGGAAGAGCCCCAACGAGGCTCAAAGTTCCACTTTTTGGTCCACTTTTTATCTAAAGGTCAAAGATTTTTCTTAATTTACACTGCACGAAATGGCCTCGGATTCAAGCAGATGCGTACCGGGATTTGTCCGTATTTTTCGCAGATACAAGCGGATACTGACGGATCAGAATGGAATCCGCCAGAAAATCCGAAACTTCGGTTACTGCAATCCGGAACCTATTCCGAACAAATCCGAAAAACGGGATCCTTGTAGTAAATATTCCACACGGAATACGTTGGGATTTTGCCAGGATACGCACAGAAAAGAATTTGAATCTTGGCAGATTCGTACCGGGATTTTCCGGAATTGCTGACAGATACCAGCGGATACTGACGGATCAGAATGGAATTCGCCAGAAAATCCGAAACATCGGTTACTGCTATCCGGAACCTATTCCGTACAAATCCGAAAAACGGGATTCTTATAGTATATATTCCACACAGAAGACGCTCGGATTTACCCGGGATTCGTACAGAAATGACCCCTGACAAATGCGTAACTCAGGATTTGAACTTTAATACCTTCACCATATTCCCATTCAGGATACATTCGGATACGTACAGGCTTAATAGGAGCTCCTTCAACTAAATAGTTTATTATCAATACACAGTATAGCCTGAAACATCTCGTGTGCAATTACCACTCCTAAGTGGACAGCTATGTCCTTACATTTGGGGTACATAGTTATCCATTTTGCTACCACTTACAAAAACTGTAACAAATATTTCTGTCCAACGTTACCCCCTAGCAGTAAGCTATGCCTTTACACTTGAGGTACATATCCATACACAAATCATAGTGAACTAACAAAAACTGTAACAAACATTTCTGTCCACTGAAAAGTTACCCCCAAAGAGTGAACTTGGGGTACATATTCGGACACAAATCATGGAAAACGTGTTTCACTGGCCTCAGAAAATTCACCAGAAATAATACTGGACCTAAGTTAACATTTAGAAATCCATTGATTCAACTCTAACAAGATGGGATTTTTAGACTTGGAAGTGGAAGAAGGGTCACTCGGCCAGGTACCCTCTTTGTTCACTGCCGTTTTACCTGTTCACTTTAGTATGAAGTTTCAAATTTTTGGTCGAGCTCACTTTTGTATTTTGTAGATGTGGGCAGCCAAAGAATGGCCTTAGTAAAAAAAATATTTCCATTTTCATCATAAACTGGCTCGTCTGGTGACATGTACTCCGGACAGCTTGAGCTTGACTCGCTTACTGTATGGTTTCTTCACCTTCAAGGCGATGATCCAGTTTCTGTTGGCAAAAAAGCCATGGATCATTTAATACATCATAAGACAGACTAGCAAAACCTTGTCACATACATCCTGGAGGTATAAAAAGGTAAACAAATACACAGGTGATAAAAACGTCCCATGTCTTTATATAAACGTCTTCGAGATGAGGAGGCTCCGCCTGTAGTACTCCCTGCTGTTTGCAAATTACATTGGTCAGAAAACTTGGGCATCTTCAATGGACACAAAGTAACATATAACTTGATCAAAATTTCTACCAGACATATAATAAAGGAATTGACAAATCGACTATACCTGACTACAATAAAAATACTGAACACTTTTTTTTTAAACTGCTCCCTATTTTTGTCAAGACGAGATTGGCCCGGCACGAATGCCTATTGACCGTTAGAAAGTATGAACAAGTTGCTACCCTACAAAGACAAGCCCCTAAAAGCCTTTCATCTATAATGTGGAGGGGGCAGGTTAGTTAGAGACATGCATTTTATAATGTTTCTGGCAGCGACATATCAATAACCAAATAGGTATGATAACTGAACTTACCAAACGCCCGATGTGTTGGATCAAGTGCGCAGGGCCGCCGTGCAAGGGGGAGGGGGCGCCGAAGCTTGCTACACACGTCACTATTCTGTGCGTTTGAATTGACCTCACATCCTCCTCCTGTCCAAACACTATCAATCCTGTCCAAACTCGATGACCGATCATGGTAGACTGGTTATGTCATCATGGTATCACGAAAAAAAAGCGATACAAACGCCTGATTTCTCTCTAGTTTTCCCCTGCATCGAAGCCAACTTTCCTAACGGTTTTCATTCTAACCGCCAACACGGTACGCATGCGCACGCTAGCTGGCCAATCAGAGGCATCATTTAGACTTTGCTTCCTTTCATTGCCTTCCTCAAGAAAGTTACATGTACGTGTTAGGTACCCAATTATAAGGGATGCAGATTGTTTAAACTCGGAAAGATAGTATTACCCATGCTATATAAGTTTGGTAAATTCCAGATTTCGTGCAAGCGAGATCAGAAAATTTCCTCTTCTGGTATCTTTTTCGGATCTGCGGGATTCGTAATCCATATGAGGTCATATGAATGCCAAGTGGGATCTGTTGGGATCTGTGGAAGCGAATCTGCATCTGGTATCTTTTTCGGATCTGTGAAACTTGGAATCCATAGTAAGAGTCAGTCAAGTGCGAAGTTCTGATATTCACAAATTTCTCTGCGTTTCTGGTATCTCTTTCGGATCTGTGGAAGATAGATCCGCAAAATCCCGCTTCTGGTATCGTTTTTGAATCTGCAGAACCGTGATCCGTAAAATCCCGCTTCCGGTATCTCTTTCGGATCTGTGGAAGATAGATCCGCAAAATCCCACTTCTGGTATCGTTTTCGGATCTGCAGAACCGTGATCCGTAAAATTCTGCTTTTGGTACCTTTATCGGATCTTTGGGACCAGGAATCCATAGCAGTACGAAATTCTGAGATCCGCAAAATCCCGTTGCTGCAAATCACTTTCGGATTTGTGGAAGCGAGATCTGCGAAATCCCGCTTCTGGTATCTTGTTCAGATCTGCGGAAGTGAGATCCGCGAAATCCCGCTTCTGTTATTTTGTTCGGAATCTGCGGGAGAGTCCAAAGCAGCAGTGCCCTGTGGGTTATTTTAGAATCCGTTTAATGCCCGGCAGGCGGATTTGCTGAAATCTGTAGTAGTACATGTATGACGCCATGATGGGTATTTATTGTATCTGTCAGGATCCGAGGCAACTCCAGACTCCCCTAAGAACCGAACTTATAACATATCCGAGAAAGAAGGTTCCTTGCGAATATCAAATTTGTATCTGTGATTTCTTAAAGATCCGGACGTATACGGTGCCGGAATTGTCGGATCTGCAGTGCTACTTCGTATTCTAGTAAGGATTGCGGATTTCTCCGGATTTGCTACGTATCCGTCATGATGCACGATTTCGGATCTTCAGGATTTGCTATAATCCGAGGCCATTTCGTGCAGTGTATTTATTGGTTCGGCTGTTTGTCACACACAGCCAGCATATGTCAGAATGCGACCGTTAGTATGAGAGATGGAAGATTTAACATAAAGAAACACTAGAGTCGGCCAGCGGGTGACATTGTAACTGACATTGGTTACATGCTGTAGCTGTGGTGCTCCAAATCTTGATGTTTGCAAATAGTGAATATATTTATTGGTTTGGCTGTTTATCACACGCAGCCGGCGTATGTCAGAATGCGACCGTCAGTATGAGAGATGGAAGATTTAAAGGAACACTAGAGTCGGCCAGCGGGTGCTATTGTTACTGGCATTGGCATTGTCAGTAGCAGAAGATGTGATAACCTCAGTGTTTCCAAGTACTGCATCCCTTTAAGATTGCAGATATAGCCAGCGGGTTTTAATTTGTTGCTAATGTTTTGGGTATATGCATGTAAACCGTACGGCATTAGTTTGCAACCGTATGGGAGCTTAAAAATATAGGATTTAAAGTAGCATTAAACTTGGCTGGCGGGTTTTATTGTAACTAATATTGGTTACATGCAGTATCAAAAGCCGTAACGCCCCAATCTTAATGTTTCTAAATACTGTAGTACTTTAAGGTTGTAGACATAGCCAGAAGGTTTCAATTTGTAGAGGAAGATGTGATGCCCTAAATCTTGATGTTTCCAAGTACTGTATTTTATATTGGTTTGACAGCCAGAGCAGCCGAACTAGCCAGTGGCTATTACAAAGGGCTTGTCCTGCTGACAAGACATGACAAAACATTACGGCAACATGTATAGTGTAACTCTTTGAGTTTTCAGACATAGCCAGAAGGTTCAATTTCTTCTTGTTAATGTTTCCATCCTCGCCTCAGACAGACATTCTTGGTAACCCGGCCAACTCACAATGGCCCAATAAATGTCTTTATGTATATTAACGGATCTTGCATGCGGAGAATGCATGTTCATTCCCCTGGGAATAAATGCAGTGATGTACAATGTACAATATAGAAATTAATACGTTAAGAAAAGGCTAACATTAGATCCAAGATATAAGATTCTAAAAACTATATAAGGTTGTATCGATCTAAGTTGAAATGCCTTGTAGTTCTAAGTTTATTCATTTGTTTCTAAAATTGTATTATGTGATTTGATTACGTTTTGTATTGTTTTTTCTTATTTTATTGGTATGGCGGCTTTGAAAAGATGTTTCATGTCATCCACAGTGCATATTGTACGTGGTAAAACTTAATAAATGGATAGAATAAATAAATGTTAATGTTGTAATAGTAAACACATTACGGCTAGAGATGGCCCAGTAGATATCCACGATTCAATGAATCCAGTGCACGCAGGAAGGTGTGAAGTGATGGTAAGTATCTGTAGGGCAGGAGGTCATCTGTAACAACATTGAGTGACGCTAAAGGTGTCCATTAGGATTATGAAATACGCGTAAATCCTGGGGTGTCTAAAAGACAGGTCAGTGACCCGAGTGCGCGCTATTACTTTACGAGTTAAAGCGTCACAGTCTGTAGACGTCAACACTGTTTTTAATGTCCGTCCCTATAAGGTTAAATTAGCATACGTGTGCATATCAATATGCCAGTCACAAAAGTGTTGCCACATGCATGTAGCAGTTTAATGTACGTTATATTGCTGGACGTTTAATGAGATTTTTTTCACTTTAAAACTAGAAGTTGGACATTTCAAACTCCTAGGAAGTATCAGAGGGCCAGAGATGGCCTTGGAGACTTTTGTGATTCAATGAATCACAGGAAGATGTGAAGAAATAGACTGTGTATCTGTAGGGCAGGAGGTCATCTGTAACAACATTGAGTGACGCAAAAGGTGTCCATTAGGATTATAGAATACGCGTAAATCCTGGGGTGTCTAAAAGACAGGTCAGTGACCCGAGTGCGCACTATTACTTTATGAGTTAAAGCGTCACAGTCTGTAGACATTTACACTGTTTTTAATGTCCGTCCCTGTAAGGTTGAGTTAGCTCTGTGCGCATAATCAAAATGCCTGTCACAAAAGTGTTGTCACATGGCAGTTTAATGTTGCGTTATATTGCTGGGCGTTTGAGAATTTTTTTTCACTTTAAAACAACAAGTCGGGGATTTCAAACTCCTAGGAAGTATTGGAGGGCCAGAGATGGCATCCGCGATTCAATGAATCCTTTGGACACAGGGAGGTGTGAAGGAATAGTGTGTATCTGTAGCCGTAGGGCAGGAGGTCGACTGTAACAGCATTGAGTGACGCAAAGGTGTCCATTAGGATTATAAAATACGCGTAAATCCTGGGGTGTCTAAAAGACAGGTCAGTGACCCGAGTGCGCACTATTACTTTATGAGTTAAAGCGTCACAGTATGTAGACGTCAACACTGTTTTTAATGTCCGTCCCTGTAAGGTTGAATTAGATCACGTGTGCATATCAAGTTTGCGACAAATAATTTGCTACATAGCAGTTCAATGTACGAGACGCTACAACATAACACTTTGGAACGTTTGAGAGCTTTAGACTTTGTAAAAAAAAAAATAAGTCGGGGATTTATTGGAGGGTCCAACATGCGCAATCATCGGCATGTACCCCGACGGACCCAGACTAATTTCCCGTGTCTGACCTTTTTAACTTCCTGTAATACTGTCCATCCTTCAATCTGTCAATCCGGTCGGACAAGCGTGTACTGGTAAATTGTATTACATTTCCATCCCCGATTGATGTGCAGAAATTACAATAGGAATACATGATTACAGTGTTTTCCATGATTTTTTTTTTTTAATTTCAGAAGAAAGCTACTGCCTTTCCCAATTCATTGGACTCCAGGAACTCTAATAAATGTGTGACAATGCATAACAAAGCTTTGGCTCTCACAAGTGACCAGTTTGATGCTCTTTCCCGAGAGGACTGTACTCTTGCCAAGAGCTACCGATGTATCTTACTTACCGTCTCGCTCTCTTAAATCCCTCTCTGTGCACGGATTATGGTCAGAATGGGGTCTTCTACGTGTAGAAAATGTCAAACTATTTATCAATACGCCGCCAGATGGCCTTCATTACATGGTACATATGTGTCATTAGGATTATTGTCAGATGACCTTCCTCGTCTGCTGTAGGTGCCACAGAAAAGTAGGCTATAGGAGGGATTGCTGATTAATTCTTTGACAAGGGAAATGGGGCCAAGAATATTTGTTCATGTAAAGTGTAGTGATTGTGTCTCATGCAAAGATCATTTACAAGGATTCTCAGAGTTCAGAAACTTTGAAAGAGTCTATTAAAGGACTGACGGTGTATAGTGGAGATATGCCATTCATAGTTAGTCCCACAAAGATGTTTCATGTTCAACGCTTTTGCAAGAGCTTTAACCGTTACTAGGGTGAATGTCATACGTATTCAATGATTGTCCTACAGCGATATCTGGACCTCAAAAGGGTCTTAGAAATGACATAGTGAGGAGAGATAGTGAAGTTGAGGGCATTCGGGTTCAAGAACTTTGCAAGAGTCTTTGTAAGGACCAAGTGTGTAGTGAAGATAGATGCATTATGCAAAGTTTGTTCCGCGAGGATATTTGAAGTTCAAGGAGTTTACAAAACACTTTTAAAGCGCTACTAAGTAAGGAGATGCACATTCAATAGTCTTACGGTGATATCTTAACCTAAAGAGTTTGTCTAAGAGTCTACGAAGAGTCTTAGTGAGAAGATAGGGAAGATGTAAGGCATGAAAAGACCATCCATCACAGATGTTCAAGGCGTCTTAAAGTTTAAGGAGGTCGCGAAGAAATCGCGTGAAAAGATTATGAACCCGGTCTGCCGTGATGAATCGCGGAGGTCATTCCTGGCGCCGAGTGCTTCTAACGAACTCCCGTAGCTTACAGAAAATCCCGCTTATTCTCTCTACACTTAATCCCTGGATTACGGATCCATAAGCAGGGCTCTACGCAGCACTGTCCTAATGGACAAGTTTACAACCAGATGGCATCACAGTAGGTCATACTTCACCGTGCGTTAATGGGTCGTGTTACAGCCAGACTTAATCCTTATATACTTAGTATTGTCTGATGCATTCTCTGATGCATTCTCAAAACCTTTTGGGAATTGTTGCTCTCACATCCATTGGATATTTTGTATATGCACAGTTTTAAAATAATCACAACAAGAAATCAAGGTTTTATACTTTTCGGAAGTATGTAATAATTTGACAGCTTCCTGGATTCACCCATATGTCTTACTTTGATTTGGTTATACTTCACCATGGGTTAATGGAACGTGTTACAAGCAAAGTTAATCCTTTGATGTTGTCAGACTCTGGTGCATTGTCAAAAACTCTTGGGAATCATTGTACTCACAGGTAGCGGATACTTTGTGAATGCACAATGTTGAAATTTGCCGACCTGTCACAACAAGAAATCAGAGATTTCAAACTTTTGGGAAGTATGCTATCCTAGGCTTACTATTTTCCCATGTCTAACTCCAATGCCTGCTGTCGGCCAACTATATTCTCATACCTTTTGGCCTGCCCCACCTACGTAATGTCAAAATACTCTTTCCGGACTAACAGACACACAAACCCACAACAGCCACCCAAAACCAATACTTCCGCACCCGATTGTAGAGACACGAATCACTAACCATTTACTGATTTGAGACATAGGCAGGTATCTCTTTAACACTTAATATGCCTGTGTACTCTGTCCAAATATGAACTTCATTTGAACTAAGGTTTGTCTAACGTTAAGCCTAGATCGTTCATGAGAATATGCTTGTCATGTACTGGAGTTAATATCTCATTCCACCTCACGTTGGTAGCTTGTCTTTATCACCTAGTAAATCCCTCAGCAAAGTCACTCTAAAGCAATTAGACTGTTGTTATTACTTCGTGAGGGGAATTAAGGAAACCATTAACATCAGGGCACAGCGACCTTTACTCAACAGCACGGGGGGGGGGGTGGTATCAACTTCCTAGCACTTTTTGAAAAAAAAATTGATGACGTCAGGTGTCCGTAAGATCGCCAACAGACTTGGGCTTTGTTAGTGACATTTCTAACCGTAGCTAGCTAATCATTGAAGTGAGTGAAGTGAGAAAAGTCGTGTAAAGTGCATTTCCCAAGCGCACAAGGTCAGTGACATCGGCAACATTTTTACCGTTACGCCACACGACCCGGCCATTTGTAGGAAAGACTTAGGTGTGACAGTCTAACATTCTTTGTGCTACATTTTCGAACTACACCATGTAAACAAAAATAATTTTCATGTTAATAAAGCTGTAATTTTCATCTGGTATGACTGTACAAATTGCTTTGAGACTAGATTCCAAATAAAGACAACATCTAAATCGCGACACGCGCGATCATGTTATCACCTGCGAATCTTAGGGGTATTACCTTTAATTAAGCTTTGCACTAATGACATAATTACAAACTTGTTACTCTAAATTACAAACTTGTTACTCTAAACATACATGTTAAACAGAATGTAGATAACCCTTGATGGTGTATCATGAACATGTAAATTATTGTGATATGAGTATGCCAAGCTTTCCAAAATATAATATTGTGTGTCAAAAAATTGTACATATATATTAGGTACATAGGTTTTGTTTGAGGTGGCTGTGGTGTGGGCTTGTGCATGTGTTTCCCCAGATAGAGTAGGTTGATAGCACGTGGGTAGAGGTAAGATTGACAGGCAGTATGACAAAGAGTCAAAAGGTCAGACACATAAAATGGGTCAGGAGAGTGAGACAATTAGGGTAATATTCCCCCTTGGAACTGCATAAATTAAACTCTATGGAGGCCAAACTTCCCTATAATTTTATTTCCATCAGCCCCCTTTTGCTGGCGTCTTGAATTTGTCTATCTACACTTGTGTGTTGTGTTAACTAGTTGTTAGTCTATTGGAAGTCCTTGCTGTCCATAAGTGTGTACATTTCCTTATCAGTGCAAAACAGCATTTCCTTCTGCAAATGTGAGACAAAAGCTTCCAAGCAAGCCGAATACATCTAGGTCAAATATCACAAAATAGCCCATAACAACACATGACCCATAGCTGGGAGGGAGAATGTTATCTTTTCACAGCAACTCGTATATTGATTTGTCTACTGGTTGGCTTGGGGTCAGACAATGGGTAACTATTGCACCAAGAAACATCTAGCGTAAACCAGTAAACCAGTCTGAATTGCCCTGATGAAGATGACAGACGGTCATCGAAACGTCGGTTCTTGAAAAATAAATGGTTGTGATAAAAGAACTTTGCTATTCATTCGTTTACCAACCTGATGAAATTATTCACGAATGGGTAACTAGTTTTCCAAGCGTCTATGGGAAGAGAGTCATTTGTGTCGTGCGTGTAACCTACTAGCCTTTACAGTTTGCGGACAAGGCGTAAAGGGTAAGAATCAGACACCCTTACGACAGTGATAACTTACTTGTTTTTTCGATTTGTCACTGTGACTGGGACTACCAATGGAAGATAGGGCTGATTAGCCACATTAGACGTTCACACTAGCCTGGGTGCCATCCTATTTGTATGCCGGGGCTCCCATACTCGCTCCCTGAGAAATGTCTTAGTGGCACACGCCCACATCACTAGACCTAGAGTGTTACCAGCATTTCTTTAGATGGAAGGGTGTCTACTACTACTATTCAGATCGCAATGATATCGATTACTACATGTGCTAGAAAGTAGATAAGGCACTTCCCCAAGCACAGACATGCTCGTAGCCTTATCCAAAAGCGCAGACCTTTCAAGCCACACTACAAACCGCACACGGCCACAACACCAGACTTAGAGTGCTACCGAGATGGAAAGGTGTCTACTATTACTATTCAGGTCGCAATGATTATTACCTGTGCTAGACAGTAGATAATGCAATTCTCAGAGCACAGACGTGCTCTTTAGCCTTATATCTAGCTTATCCAGCGGCGCAGGCCTTTCAAGCGCACCAGAATGTTATCCGTGCAGTCTCTTTTTCAATGGCATGCTCTAGAAATAAGGCAGACGCCAGTACAAACCATGTACAGGCATTAATAACTACATTAAAGAATCATCATCATCAGGTCGGGCGAATTGCCCGGACCAAGTCCACTCTTTCTCGCCATGCCGCTCTGTCCGCCATTAACTGCCCTAGGTGTTCGGCCCTCACCCCAGCATCTTCAGCAAGTTGGTGGATGAAGGTACGATGGGGTCGCCCTGCGCTGGAGTGTCAATAAGCTCAGAAATCCAATCATTATGCAGAACGTACGACTGTTCATTACCCACAAAAGAATCCAATCCTAATAGCACCGCAGTACTTGAATGTATTAAATTGATCAGACAGTAACTGCATATTTTATTGCTATACTTTACTTTACTTTCTCTGACAATTAGATGTATTTTTAACAGATTATGAAGAAGATAAAAACAAATGCATTTATATTAGTGATCAAACTGATAAGTTACCGTAATCATAACTGCATAGTAAAAAAAACGCGGTTTCTTGCGGGATCTTTGATGCCTGTTCATGTTCAATGGGCTGCATCCAATAAATTGCTGACAAAATTTACAATCAGATTTTCTTGTCGGAATGATAAATGGTAGATCCTAAAATCATAGATAGAGAACACAATATCAGTGTAAGGCGATCTGCGAAAATTTATTTTCTCTACTTGTTACATCCCACAATGCGCTGGTAAATAAAAACTGCAGTTGTAAGTTTCCAACAAAAGCTTAAGGCAATGCATTGAATATGAGTACTGAATATGATGAACTTTAACGTATATACTGCATTAAGCATTTTGGCATCCATAACATGTCATAACAACGCAACCGTGAAAGCCTTTCGAGTAAAATCCATGTATTTATTGCTATCTTTATAAGATTTCTATGTACTATTGTCGTATTACAGGATGTTTTAATTGGTCTTATTTATGTAGAACATGTTTAAGATCAGACAGGCAGATTCCATATAAAAAAAAGAACTGAAAAAAACAGCATCTATCTTTACAATTAAGATACGTCCTTTTCAGAATAGTTTCAGTTAGATAAGTTATTATAAATAAAAGTTTGCGATGGGCTTTTAACTACGTGAGCCGCCGTGGAAAAAGAATAAACAGTTATCTAGAGCATTTGGATACGCTTGTCATTGTGTAAGAATATTGCAATCTGTCACTATTACAAATTGCATCTGTTGAGCAAGTTTATAAGTACCATCTTCGTCTCTTTAAATCTAGTGGGAAATAGATAAAACCTCGCCTTAGCGTTCCCTTGGGAAGTGGTATTTTCATCAACCTTTATGAGTTACTATTTCTGGCGCGCACGAGATAGTTCTCCCTTACTGAGCGACATACGGCATCCGGATTGTTGTCATCTCATTTCAAGATCTGAATTCCCTTTAGTACATTTTTCTGGTGATGTGCCAGAGTGAGATATACCATTTGAGACCCGCGAAACATTGGCATGAAATTGCTTTCAGTGTTGATGATAGAGACTAGAATTGCAGCTTTATTCTGATCCTACCTTTGGTAGCTACGTTCAGTAAATTCCAAGTAAGGCTTTATGTATAGCCCAAAGTTTGCTGAAGTAATGATAAACATTAGAAGTTACTATTTGGTTTTGGCGCATACATACATCCAACTCCAAGGCTAGGAGAGTGTATAACTTTATAGAGCGCGGCGTCATATCATAGGAACATCAACATGGCGACATGCACAGCAATGTTTTTCCTCAGTGAACCACAACTTCTACGTTTTCTGACATCTACTGACCTTCTGGCGCTGTTAAAAACATATAGCTGAAGAAAGATAATATAAGAAGAGTATGTAATTTTTTTTTAACAAAACGCCAGGAACCCCTAAGCTACGATCCACTCAGAATGAAAATCAAGGACACCAACATGGCGGACGCCACCAACCCATATCACTGATATGGGAACTGAGTGAAAGCGTCCTGTCCATCCATGTACTGCCTCAAGATACACATCAGACAGAGTACCATTATTCTTAATAACACAATGAAGACCTTAATTGCACAGGGTACAAGATTAAACTCATATACATAGGACATATATATATATAACTGTTACATGTATGTATAAACGTCTGATGTATTTTAGTCATTTTAACTTCCTCTCGCTTCTTAGAAATTGTATAAATGAATGAGGCTGTATGAGAAGTTAAATGTGGTTTATCAAATGCTAACAGGAATATAAATTTTAATTTACTTGTCAAGTATCGATTTCTAATCGTAAAAGAAGAAAACGAGGCTGGGAGCGGGTGCCATTGTCGCGACAGGAGTCATAAGGCTGGCAGAAGGTGTTACTAGTAGTAGGCACCCTTCCATCTCGAAAGTTTATGGTAGCACTCTAGTTAGGTCTGGCCGTGTGCAGTGTCTAGTGTAGTGTTACTACGCACTTGTTAAGAACAGGCTAAAACAGGGTGCCATTATTTATTTATTTTATTCACATTTATTTTTCGAGGATTGGGCAAAAAGTTATAAAACTTAGCCCTCCCTCACACATAAAAGGAAACAATAAAACAAAGTAATAATAATTATATGAAATGACAAAGGTACATAATGAGCTGGTGCACAAATCAAAATCAATCAACTAAATCAAACAAAACGTCCTGTCTGCAAAACAGGGTGCCATTGTCGCGACAGGACAAGGTGACCAGCAGAAGGTGTTGTTACACACTTGTTAATGGCACCTGCGATTAACTTCCGAAGGGAACTTGGCTCTGAATGAAGCGCAACAGGGACCATTCATCAAACCCGCCGCTGTTTAAGATCAGTGGTGGATACGGAGGACTCGCGTAATTGCCCATGCCAGGTCAGTGGACAGGGAGTCGGGAGAGTAATAGACTGGAAGGTACGGAAAGATCAATATGCGCCTGAACCGTAAAATTGTAAAGGAAAGTATGTCCCTACTGCGCCGCTGGTGTGGTGGTATCATGCAAGATTCCCATTCTTGCGTCCCGGGTTCGATTCCGGGGGGGGGGGCATTTTTCTGGGAATGTTAGATATATACATACACTTTTTTCGATAAGGGTACACTGACTTAATTATATAGAGGACATCTACGAGAGACACTGACGAAAGGTTGTGGATACTAGCTGAAACTTCTTACCGTTTCCAAAATCATATCCAGTTGCTTGAGTGACTGTTTTGTTGCGTATCTTATTACCTGTAATTTTCGTCCGATTTCCAAAAAAAGTTCCAGAATAAACACTCCAAACTCCTCTTGACAAACAACGTAATTTGGCGAAAGCTGGCCCTTCAGATACTCACCCTTCAACTCATATACCAAATATGAAACCTACTAGCCGGCTGCAATTTTCTGAAATTAAAGACATACATCAAATTCCCAAGAAAAAAAAGCGTAATGGCAGATCTATATATATATTCCGTACACGAGTAAGATTTAGCTCGTACATGGTGTGTAGGCGTCAGATCGTAATTCACGGTTATTGCGCCTCTACATCATTCAAGCTGCAAATCTTTCAAACATTCTGATATGAAAGTTTGTCAGATCTGTTGAAATATGGATTGGATATGCTCTTCTGTTATTACGTCCACGTACGTTCATTGAAAGTTTTTTTCAGTTTGTCTGTTTTTGCATGTTCTTGTCTTTGTAGGTATTTCCAAATGCTAGGTACGTAGGAAATACATGTACTTAAAGCATGTTAACTCTACAATGCCAGAAAAGGATTATCTTTTTTTTATTTTCCATTCAGCCTATTTTTCTTTTAGCCTATTTTCCTTTTTAGCCATTTGTCTGTCTATTGCCCTGTGGTGTCCAGTAGTAAAATGTATACACAGAATCAGCAATCAGCTAAATTTGTGACCGCACGACGGTCATGCGATAAATATATAGCAGTGCCCTTGAAAAGTAAATGAGTCATCAACTAGACACATTGATAGCCTTTAATTAAGACATACATAATCTCAGAGGGCCTAGTTAAGCCATGTTTGCATCATTGTGATATATGACAGCTAACGCTAATGTCCATTTTAGCCTTGCCACTGATGAAAGTCTCGTCAGCGAGCAAATACCGCGGGATCTAAAACCCATCCAAATCTGGGAATGCAATTTTTGCCTCGGGCCAGTCTTCAATCTTCAGTTATGAGTTGTTTTTTTATAAAACTTCCGTGTCTGTATCACGGCACTTAATTCTGTTTCGTACGTTACATCAGACCTTTATGATACAATATTCAAATAGTGCAACAATGCATGTATGTTCTATACATGTATTTACAGATCGTATATTTAGCAAGTAATATTAGTTGATTAATGGAACGATCGCGAGAGGATTTCAAGTTGTGAAGCTAATAACCTATCATAACATCATCTATACATGATTTATGAGTTGTGCAGATTTGAAGCTAATCGATGTCAAATAGTGCAACAATGTTTCCCATGTCTGTTCCAAACATATATTTACAGATCGTATATTTATCAGGTAATATCAGTTGATTAATGGAGCAAGATAATTTTAAGTTGTGAAGCTTATAACATAATGTATACATGGTGTTAGCCTCCATAGTATGCCAACAACTTGGGGTTTTGGGGGTCTTCGTGGTCTTTGGGATGTTTTATGTGCTATTTTCTGATTGTATATAGACAACATAGCCGGCCTGGTGGAATTATCAGAAAACAGCCGAGGACCACCAAACCAGTTCTATTAGCCTGCTACGTAGGCTAACGTGATGTTCAGTTATGAGTCGTGCAGATTTGCAGCTAATGTTACTGATGCTGACTAATGTTTTCCAGGAGGCACCCATCACAGGGTGTAACATGAGACGCCCTGAGCCTGAGGGAACGGCGTTCCACTGATGACTGCCAAATTCCCGGAACGGAACGTGTGACGTCATTGTGACGCAACAGTGAAGACCATATTAGGAATTTATCATCTAGGGCTAGGTAAGGATCTATTTGGAGATTGCGTGAAATCAATTTTTCATCGTCCATGTTAAATAATTGTGCCCTTGGCAATTTGCACGACTTTCCCCACTTCTCTCAAGTGAAAATGAGTATTGTGTTGTCCCCTGTGTTGGTGGCGGCATTATTATAAGTTGAAAAAGAATTGAGTGTACCATCACCACGTCTTGTGGTTGAATTTTGGTATATAAAAAAACAATTCCCTTGAGCAAAATTGCCAGATTTTCCTGCAAGATTAATCGAAGTCAGCTTCCAATCGTTAATGCGGAAAAAGTTCACTTGCGCAAAATTGTTAGAAACTTTTGGATTGCCGAAAAGATTTGTCGAAGTCAGTTTCCAATCATTGATATAGAAAACCTCACCTGCGTAAAATTGGTGGAAACTTTTGAATTACCAAAAAGATCCGTCAAAGTCAATTTCCAACCGTGAAATGAAAGTGAAAAATTCACTTGTGCGAAACTTTAGACTTGCCAGAAAGGTCTGTCAAAGTCAGGGTAAAGTTACGAAGCGTTCAGAAGTTTGGCTGCATCCCAGGAAGAACTCATTGCGACCACGGTGAAGACCATAGTAGGAAGAATTTATCATCTAGGTGAGAAGCTGAATAAATCTATCAAATTGACTTTGAACTATCCTCCTGTGAAAATTGAACTATCCCCCTGTGCACTACAGTATGCATTTTCCTTAAGGGTATAACAAGAGAGTTGTTTAACTGAAAACTTTGAGCTGCTATGACGAACACGTTCTATCATTCAGAACTCAGTCTGGAATTATAGAAAGTTTATTGCAAATCCATACATGAAGGCTAATTGCAAGAACATGATAAAAACTATAAACAGTAAAAATGATAATATGTAATGCCAGTGCTACTTTTAATATAGTTATTGTTGGGTTTGATTTCTTTTCTGTGAGCAGTGGAGTATGGAATGGCTGATATTTTATAACTGTTCAGACTTACACCAAAAAATTGTATATTTTCCAGGGAACAACTCCGAACACCCAGACGCCTTAGGATGATCCGCTTGCGGCTATACTCTCCCGGAAAGGCAACCAGTGACGTCACCCGGAGACCACTATAGAGACCATATTTGGAAGCACATCGGTAAGGCACTTTCTTGAATCGATATCATGTAATACCATTGGGCGACGAAAGGTTTGGCAGATCTCACAACGGTCTCTCAGGGAACTCTCAATGATCTCCGCGATCCTACAAGTCTGGGGAAAAATTAACTTAGTACATGCACAAAGATTTAATGTTGTCGTTTAATATCAAAGTGTGTATAGCTCACAGAAGATTATATCAGAAAAGTATGCAATATTGTCTTCAATATTGGAGTGTATATGGCTCACAGAAGACAATATCAGAAAGTATGTAATTCCTTACAAAAAGGTCGAGAACGCATGAGCTACGTTTTATGACAAAAATACCAACCAAAGATACCAACATTGGAGTCAGCACCTGCAGTGTCCCCTGCCTGTCATGTTCTAAGAAACCACTTCAAAGTACAAAATCCCATAAAATACATACAGTCTGTCAGCATAAGGCAAGTCACGCGGATCGGGCATACATGTACACATGCTGGCTTCCATGTTATCATCCCTGCCCCGTGTTAAGCCTAATCCTAACTATGTAGAGCCGATAACCACACCGGTAGTAACTTGGCCTGGACGACTATGATACTGCTAGCCTGGTAACCAGACCATTTTAGACTGGTATCTCTGCAGTGCTGGGTTTTCAATTACCTCCTCTATACATGTATTTATGTGCATACGTCGGTCAGATAGTATCCACTACCTTTTTTTTTTTTTATTCCAACATGTAATCACCAGACGTGGTGACGACACACTCAAGTTTTTTCAACTTATCTTAATGCCGCCACCAACACAGGGGACAAATACATGACAGGACAATACTCATTTACACCTGAGCTAAGTTTCGACCTTTCGTCAGTGGCTCTAAGAGACCAGAGGAGAAATGCAAGTTAAAAGCACGAACTATTGATTGATATGCAAATAAGTGAACGGACAAATTTTGTATTTATGTGTATCATTCTTATCTTTTTGTAGTTTCCCAACATCAGAGACATTAAATGCATGTGAACTTGAAAAAGCAAGTACATAATGGGCCCGGTAAAGTAAGACATCTTGGCGTCTGGACCGTTACGCCAGCCAGGCGGCGCTTTGAGGGCAGATGCAGCGGGTCTAGCCGCGGCGTCTGCCGGCACATAGTTCCCTTATTCCTCCCGCCCTGTCGGGGAAGCTTTACTAGGAGGAGGCTAGGGCGGTGATTCAAGATGCGAAAATCTATGCTGCGGACGAGCCAAAACAGTGCCAGAGCCTGGTTCTAGATAACGTACGGTTCTGGCTACACGTGGACTATCCGTCCGGACATACCTGGGGCGTGTTTAGGTCATACCGAGGTGGCTAGGGCGGTGATTCAAGATGTGGAAAGTCTTGCTGCGGTTGATATAGACAGGTAAGCTATGAAAGTCAAGTTCAGCAAGTACAAAAAGGGTCCGGTAAAGTAAGACATCTTGGCGTCTGGACCCGTTACGCAAGGCAGGCGGCGCTTTGAGGGCAGAGCCGGGCCTAGCCGCGGCGTCTGTCGGCACATAGTTCCCTTATTCCTCCCGCTATGCCGGGGAATCTTAACTAGGAGGAGGCTAGGGCGGTGATTTTAAGATGCGACAATTTGTTGCGGACGAGCCATACATGTAACTGTGCCAGAGCCTGGTTCTAGATAACGTACGGTTCTGGATACACGTGGACTATCCGTCCGGACCTACCTGGGGCGTGTTTAGGTCACACCGAGGAGGCTAGGGCGGTGATTCAAGATGTGGAAAGTCTTGCTGCGGTTGATATAGACAGGTAAGCTATAAACGTCAAGTTCAGCAAGTACAAAAGCGGTAAAGTAAGACATCTCGGCGTCTGGACCGTTACGCCAGCCAGGCGGCGCTTTGAGGGCAGATACGGCGGGCCTAGCCGCGGCGTCTGCCGGCACATAGTTCCCTTATTCCTCCCGCTCTGTCGGGAAAGCTTTACTATAGGAGGAGGCTAGGGCGGTGATTCAAGATGCGAAAATGTATGCTGCGGACGAGCCATACCTGTGCCAGAGCGTGGTTCTAGAAAAGGACGGTTCTGGATACACGTGGACTATCCGTCCGGACATACCTCGGGCGTGTTTAGGTCATACCGATGTGGCTAGGGCGATGATTCAAGATGTGGAAAGTCGTGCTGAGGTTGATATAGACAGGTAAGCTATAAACGTCAAGTTCAGCAAGTACAAAAGGGGCGCAGCAAAGTAAGACATCTCGGCGTCTGGACCGTTACGCAGCACAGGCGGCGCTTTGAGGACAGATACAGCGGGCCTAGCCGGGGCGTCTGCCGGCACATAGTTCCCTTATTCCTCCCGCTCTGTCGGGGAAGCTTTACTAAGCCTCGCAGACCTTATACAGGAAGGATAACCCTGTGTGGAGCCAAATCCGTGAGCTGCCACATACGTGAGAGGTCAGGTGTTTAGGTCTTTGGTTAGAGTTAGGATTGGTATTAAAGAGTTTGGGTTAGGGTTAGGGTTGGTATTAGAGTTGGGGATTGGGGCTAGGGTTAGGGTTGGGGTTGTGTTGGTATTAGAGTTCGGGCTAGGGTTAGGGTTGGTATTAAAGGTACATGTAGGGCTAGGGTTGGGGTTATGGTAAGGTATTAGAGTTAAGGTTAGGGTTGGTATCACAGTCAGGGTTAGGGTTGGGATCATTGTTCGGGGCTAGGGTTAGACTTACGATTGAGGTTAGGTTTAGTCTCCCACATCTCATAAACCTCTCCCACCCCTTGTCTCGGGTATATTGGAACCCCCCAAGTAGTGTCAGAGTTATGTATTTGCATATCAACTAATAATTTGTGCTTATAAAACTACATTTCTCCTGCAGTCTCTTAGTGTCGATGACGAAAAGTAGTGGATGCTACCTGAAACGTCTGACCGTTTCCAAAATCATATCCAGTTGCTTGAGTAACAGTTTTTTTTGGCGTAGTGTCGGAGTCATGTATTTTAAAGGTCCCGTTCCACTCTATGCAGAGCATAGGGGATCATAGGGGGTGGTGCCCATCTCGATTTCCATAGCCCTTGGGCGACACACAGTTGTGCAAGGCACTACAGCAGGGGGCTTGTCCGCTGGTACTGCTGTCTGTCATGTATTTGGCAGGATCATGTATGTGGCCTGTACACCGGCCCGGTGCCAATGCCACCCCGCCAGATAAAGCCGCAGTAGACACGGAGTCGGGAGAGGGTAAGGAGAAAATGAGTCTGGCGGTCGGCGGAGTAAGCCTCTTAGAGCTACCCGTGATTCAGCATGGGGTCAGCCACCTATACATGCCGGGGACATACCGGCATTAGTAAGGCCTAGAGAGACAGGAGCTTAATGTTGTAGACTTTCTCTTGAAGAATATGACTCTACTTTCTTGAACGGGTTTTGGGTTAGTCATCCGAAGTCAGGGACCTGCAAATGCCAAAGACATTCCGACCGACATCAGTAAGACCTGGAGAGGCACGGGGTTTCCATATTTTAATGGCGTGGTGGTTTTTTTTTATACATATAGGAAGATGGCTGCTTTTCCGCTACTTCTAAGAAAGAGTTTGGTGGACTGAAGAGCTTGCCGTGATTTAACATGAGGTTGGGCACCTACATTTGTAAGGACACTCCATCAGTAAGACCTGGATAGGGACAGGATTTCAATCTTTCTTTCAAGAAGATGACTCTACTTTTCAACATTTCCGCTAATGCACATACTTTTAAGGAAAAGTTGGGTGTACTGAGCGCGACGTGATTCAATATGAGGTCAGGCAGCTAAACATGCCACAGAAATTCCGCCTTCAATAAGGCCCGGAGAGAGCTAGACAGGATCTTAGGATTTTCTTGAAGAATATGAGTCTACTTTCCTGCTAATGTACATACTTCTAAGAACGGGTTTTGGGTCAGTCTTCCGAAGTCAGGGACCTACAAATCCCAAAGACATTCCGACATCAGTAAAGCCTAGAGAGACACAGGATTTCTATATTTTGATGGTGTGGGGTTTTTCTTTAAAAAGATGACACTGTACTTTTCCGGTAATGCACATACTTCTTTGAGGAAAAAGTTGGGTGGACTGAGCTACCCGTGATTCAATATGAGGTCACTCACCTACACATGTCACGGAAATTCCGCCTTCAATAAGGCCCGGAGAGAGCTAGACAGGATCTTGGGATTTTCTTGAAGAACATGACTCTAGTTTCCTACTAGTGTACATACTTCTGATAACGGGTTTTGGGTCAGTCATCCGAAGTCAGGGACCTACAGATGCCAAAGACATTCCGACATCAGTAAAGCCTAGAGACACAGGATTTCCATATTTTAATGGAGTGGAGTTTTTCTTTAAGAAGATGACTGTGTTTTCCGGTAATGCACAAAAGTTGGGTGGACTAAGCTCGCAGTGATTCAATATGAGGTCAGGCACCTACACATGCCACGGAAATTCCGCCTTCAATAAGGCCGGAGAGAGCTAGACAGGATCTTAGGATTTTCTTGAAGAACATGACTCTACTTTCCTGCTAATGTTTTTCTTATGAAGATGACTGTACGTTTCCGGTAATGTACATACTTCTGGGAAAAAGGTTGGGTGGACTGAGAACGCCGTGATTCAATATGAGGTCAGTCACCTCACCTACACATGCCACGAAAATTCATCCTTCAATATAAGGCCCGGAGAGAGCTAGACAGGATCTTAGGATTTTCTTGAAGAATATGACTCTACTTTCCTGCTAATGTACAGAACTTCTAAGAACGGGTTTTGGGTCAGTCATCCTAAGTCAGGGACCTACAAATGCGAAAGACATTCCGCCTTCAGTAAGACCTGGAAAGGTACAGGATCTCCATTTTGAAATAGTGTGAATTTTTTTCGAGTAGACGACTCTACATTTCTTCTAATGTACACGGAAAAGGTTGAGTAGACTGAAGATTTCGATGTGATTCAGCACGGTCAGGGACCTACAAATGCGAAAGAAATTCCGCCATCAGTAAGACCTGGAGTTTTAAAGGTCTTTTCGAGTAGATGACATTTTTGCTAATGTACATACTTCTAAGAAAGAGTTGGGTGACGTGAAGATTTCGACGTGATTCAATACGGGGGCATCTACACATGCCGAAGAAATTCCGCCATCAGTAAGTCCTACGTAGGATTTTAATGGTGTTTAGTTTTTCTTAAAGAATACCACTCTTTTTTAATGTACATACTTCTAAGAAAGGGTTGGGTCAGTCACCCAAATTCAGGGACCTGCATATGCCTAAGACGCTCTGCCTTCAGTAAGACCTGGAAAGAGACAAATCCTACATATTTTCAAGTTGTAAAAAAATCTATATCTTCATTCCATTCTTGTATTGTAGCCGTGATTATAATCGCCTTCAGACTCAAACAGTTCTCTTATAAGTTCATTTGCTGAGCACAGCCTTTAGTTTGAATGCCACACATGATGTATTTATGTGTTTGCATGTTTTAGTCTACATCTAATACGAATGTGCTTACAAGTTTAGAAATCAAGTCAATCAGTAACAAGCAAAATCCTACCAATTTTGCCAGAAAATCATTAACCTCATTCTTGCATCACAGTAACCGTAATCGTCTTCAGACTTAACCAGTTCTGTGATAAGATCGTTCGCTGTATATCGACTTCAGTTTGAATTTCACGTGTACTTATATTTATGTATGATTGATGTTTTAGTCTAATAATTTAATCCAATATGGATGCAAAAGTGCTTACAAGTCAATTATCAACAAGCAAAATCCTATGTATTTTGTCACAAAATCATTAACCTCATTCCGCTTCTTGCATCGTAGCCGTAATCGTCTTCAGACTTAACCAGTTCTGTGATAAGATCGTTCGTTGTGTATCGATTACAGTCCTCAGCGCACCCCGTGTATACACGACTGTCCCGTGAGTCAATATTCCGGTATTTACTTATAGCGAGGGTCTGGTGGCTAATTGGGCTTATGAAAGAACGACGAAACAGTTCCGTTTGAACTTCGATAATTCACCGTATTGTAAGTTTAAATTACTTCCTAACAGCACGACCATAGTCTTCGTAGGGATTAGTACGGTTTTTTGTACGAAAGATTAACTACGATCGTATAACTAATACAGCCCAGCCTTAGTCGGGTATTTACTTGTAGCGAGGGTCTAGCGGCTAATTGGGCTGACAAGAGATCTAATGATCCATCCGGACATACCTGGGGCGTGTGCAGGTCATACTGACTTTTCTCATGGAGCTAGGGTGGGGATCCTGGTGATTCAAAATGTGAAAAGTCTTGCTGAAGTCAAGGTACTGTTCTGAAAATGCATGGACAAGCCAGGACTGTGCACATAAATTACGGTTCTGGATACACGTGGACTATCCGTCCGGACATACCTGGGACGTGTGCAGGTCATACTGACTTCTCTCAGGGAGCTAGGGCTGTGATTCAAGATGCGAAAATCTATGCTGCGGACGAGCCATAACTGTGCTAGAGCGGCGCGGTTCTAGATAAGGCCACACCAAGTAAATTTTATGGATGACGTCCTTTGGAGACCCTAAATCTAATGCGAGAGGGCGAAAAAAAACAAGAAAGGCCCTAAAAAACAAGATGCCTACATTAGAAAATAGAAATATACTAAGAGACGACAAATGTTAGGACACAAATTGAATGAGGTGACAACAGTGTAACAAGCAAGAAGTCTTTTATTCATCATCAAAACAGCAATAAATCAGGTGGAACAGCAGTTGTCGTCCTGTCCTGTTCTTGCGTCACGGGTTTCACGTCAATCTGACGATTTGTGGCACTGTCGTGACTCTTTTGTCATAGTTACAGGAAGTGGAATTTCTTGTGTTTTTTTCTAGGAACAGGCCAAAATCAATGCGCGCGCGGACGTCATCCATAAAATTTCCTTGGTGTGGCCTAATGTACGGTTCTGGACACACGTGGACTATCCATCCGGACATACGTGTTTGGGTCATACCGACTTCACTCAGGGAGCTAGGATGGTGATTCAAGATGTGGAAAGTCATGGTGCAGTCGATATAAACAAGTAAGTCACTTTCCGTATCAATGAATGGGGCAGTATGCAGAACCGTGTCTAGTTCTGAATGGGTTAGGGCTAGGGTTCTGGATGGTATACGTTTATCCAAGAACGTAGATTGGCCTCAGACACAGTACTGGATATGTGTGTACTATCCAGAACCATACTTTAGGCGTGTTCTGGATACAGCAGATGCTGGTCGCCATATGTTGGTGTCCTTGATTAGCATTTTAATGGACTGTAGCTCAAGTACAAGTTTAGATCGGTATGTTCGTAATACTATGTAAAGATTTATTACATTCTATACTCTTGCTTTAGTCTTCTGTGACCTATTCACTAAAATTGACTGAAGCTAAGTTGCATTTTGTGTTTTTGTTCCTTCCGCAAACAGTTCAGCAGTTGGAAAAAGAGCCAAATCCCATTAGGATGTTGTTTCTCGTCTTTTCAAAATTGAAAGGGACACGACTTGTGTGTCTAAAATAGCAACAGGTCGATACAACTTGATATCGAGGTCATCCAGCCCCCAAAGTATTGACCACAAAGAGTGTTCTTGGGACGAAGGTTCCTTTAATGCTCCATGTTTTCACTTTGTGAGTGAGTGTATATACCTTTCTTGTTTTTATTTCTGTTATCCAATGTTTCATCTGTCAGGTTCCTCGACTTTTTAACCGTAAAACACCCCCCCCCCCTGTACATTCTTTCCACCGCCCACCCCCTCTCCAGTCGAACATTTCCGGCTCGTCTAAAGCGTGATTATCGAGCGACCTAAAAGCTGTCACATGCCCTTGTTCCGTTCGTGACTTGGGACAACTTTGGTTCCTTTTTTCATCGTCACCTGTTACCTAGCCTTTATCTCTGTCTCTAGGTTGCAGTTTGTCGTGACTTTGAGTTTGGTCGATGAAAATTTTATCCTTGCCCTTATGGCAATCACTCGATTTCTTTATTTGCAATCAGATACAGATTCATGTACAGGTACATATTCATGCACAGATACAGATTCATGTACAGATATACAGATTTTCCGAGTAGTATGACCGTGTCAGTCCCTACACCTGAGTGAGGGTTACAGTTGACACAGCGGCCCTCGCGTGGATTTGTTTAAGGTGGATAACAGGTTGCGAATCTGAGACCCTTATGACCCTTGTGCCCTTATGAATGATGGAGTTAAGCCTGTGGTGGATCATGTGGTGAGCAAGATTTAATCCACTATACATCAAGAATGAATTTAATCTTACACAGGGAAGCATACAGGAACAAACACACACAGTCACACACAGACAATCTCACGCACACACATACACAGTCTCACACATGCATACACACATATACACACACAGACACACACTAACACTAACACACACACACTAACACATGCACACACACACACACACATACACACACAGACACACACTAACACTAACACACACAAACACATGCACACACACACATAGACGTATAGGGTCACACAAATGCACACACATGCACACACACGCACACACACACGCACACACACACACACACACACACAAACATACACACACACACACATACACACACATACACACACACACGTCATACGCCCTTAAGCTTGCTTCCATGTATAGCTGAAACCTTTTAAAACTACTCAATATAACCTTAAAGTACACACGTTTGTAGGTGTACGTTTCATGTATGTGTCTAAAGTTTCTGTTCATCTTGCCACACCACAACACAAAACAAAACCGAACCCCCAACCAACATCACATCTGCTTGAAGCACACCACACTGTATATCTGTGTGGCATGTTGCCAGCAGAAGGTGACATATGGTTGTACAGATTAGCGGGGAGACCTTCTCTCACGGGCGCTCACTCACCCGGATTACGCCAACGCTTCCCGGCTTCCTAGTACTCCCGCTCTCACTCACAAAACCCCTGCCGTATTTGTACGTATAGTTTGTTTTACAAGGACACGCTATGCTACGAATTTCAAAGTCTTTTTCATTGGTGTTGGAGCGGGATTCCTAGTCTTTGCCAGACGGACTTAGGCCACACCGACTTAGTTTTATGGATGACATCCGCGCGCGCATTGATTTTCGCCTGTTGTCAAAAAAAAAAGATCACGTCCTCCAAGGCTCTGGCCTGGGTAGGCCATGATAGCTAGCCTGGGTAGGCCATTATAGCTAGCGACAATACGGGGAATTTAGTGCAGTGCCGATTCATGAATTTCGCAAAACTAGAGCAAGCATGTGCCGGCTTGTCGTATACGTCGCTAAGTACTGCCACAAATTCACGATACCAGCTGTGTATTCCTGTGGTTTAGTAGGACTTTTTTTTTATTTTTGGCCGGAATTTTATTTTCATTCGCCCGCGCGCACTAGTTTACGGGTCTTTAGAGAATGCCATCCATAAAATTAACTCGGTGTGGCCTTATTCTCGCGTCAGCGTCGTGGGTAATTAAGTTGGGTGTTTTGACATACTTTGGATGGCTGGAGGGAAGGACCTTAAGGCTCCATTAAGAGGGTGGCGACGCTTAAGTGCAGGGGAGTGTGTAGTTTATCTGTGTCAGATGCAGTCAGCGGGGAAAATATACAGCCTGTTGGGTGGTGAGATACGGCGATCGCACTGGTAGTGCATGTTGTTGAAGAGATATGTCGTTCGCACCAGTAGTGCATGTGAGGTCTGTCTGATTCGTATCGACTGTTGTTCACGCCTTTAGAGCCGGGGAAACAGTTCATCCGACGAGACTGTCAGCTCAAAGAGGGGAAAATTCGGCAGCAATGCGTTCGCACTAGTAGTGCATGTTGTTGAAGAGATACGGCATTCGCACCGGTAGTGCATGCTGTTGAAGAGATACGGCGTTCGCAACGGTACAGGCAGTAGTGCGTGTGCGGTCTGTTTGATTCGTATCGACTCTTCTTGTTCACGCCTCACAAGAGCAACGTTCAGCGGGAGAACAGTTCGTCCGACGAGACTGTCAGTTCAAAATGGGAAAGTCCGGCAGCAATGCGGAGTAAGGATCTGTGGACATTATCTGGTCTGTAGTCAATGGGCCCTGGTCAGCGCGATAGTGTAACGCTTCAAGCAAAAATTACAACGCTCGACTCTGGCGAATTTGAGATCTGGAGACCCTCCGGCGAGTTGCTGACTTTACCGGGAGCGTTACAAGTCGCAGTCGGTGGCACACGCTGACTTAGCCAGTCCAACCCTCCCGCCCTTACAGGTGAAACCGTCCGTCCCACAAACCAAACATGTCGTGGTGGAACACCTCTACAGTGGCGGACTTTGCGACGGACTTCCTCCCAACGGGAGCGTACAACGTTAGCCTGAGGAATGTGACGGGGACTGGGCAGGTTGACGGAGGGTCGCTGTGGACTGACGTGGCGCTCGGGATCGTGCTGGGCTCCCTGTGCTTACTGACCAGTGTGGGGAACGCCATGGTTCTACACGCCGTACGCACCAACAGGGACCTGCAAACTGTCAGGTAGGGCTGTTTGTTTTTCTCTGAGATGTTAACTAAATGTTGTTTTTAGTCGACGTTTGTTTGTGTGTGTGTGTCACGGTGTGTGTGTGTGTGTGTGTGTGTGTGTGTGTGTGTGTGTGTGTGTGTGCGTGTGTGTGTGTGTGTGTTGTGTGTGTGTGTGTGTGTGTGCGCGTGTGTGTGTGTGATGTGTGAACGTAGAACTGTCCAAGACATGGTTCTGGATACGTGCAGACTATTTAGAACCTTGCCTGAGCGTTCTGGATAAATGTATCACTGTGCTTAACTTAAAATGTGCCTGAGCATGGCTCTGAATAAAGCAAAGTTCTGGACACATCTATATCATACCTTGTGTTTTCACAGTAATTTCTTCATCGTGAGCCTGGCCGTGTCAGACCTGGCTGTGGGGACGGTGGTCATGCCGCTCAGTACCGTCAACATCGTGGGCTTTTATTACCATTTATCTGTATAGATAATAATAACTGTACTCTAGATTCATTTACCTTCTCCCATGTTTTCTCAGTAATTTCTTCATCGTGAGTCTGGCTGTGTCAGACCTGGCTGTGGGGACGGTGGTCATGCCTCTCAGTACCGTCAACATCGTGGCACATCAGTGGGTCCTGGGGCTGCCCGTCTGCCAGGTAAGGGCTTTTAATCACCTGTTATCTGTATAGATAGTTATAACTGTATTGTAGGTACATACATGTACTCACTGGGTTTAGCACAGGCCACATCACAGCTAGCTAGTATACATACGATCAAGCTAGCACTAGCGTCATTGTCTACAAATGTATATTAAACAGTAATAAATACGATAATAAAATCATGGTTAGGTTTAGGAAAAATATTAATTGCCTTATTGTTGTTTCTTATACATTAGCCTAAATATACTACCAGGTGGAGTCTACAAATGATTGATGTA